>NW_007246678.1:934923-957561 GCF_000164805.1 Carlito syrichta | reverse complement strand
TGCACTCCAGTCTGGGTGACAGAGTGAGACTCCAACTCAAAAAAAAAAAAGAAAAGAAGAAAAAAGGCAAAGTTATGTCATTAGCAATCTCCCTCCAGGTTGACATTAATCAGTATCTTTTGCATATGTTTATTCAGTCAGAAAGGGATTCCACCCTAATTATACTACCTTTCTATAGTCCATAGGGAAATCATAAAAATTCTGCCAAATCCTTATTGAAATCATATTTCCTTGAGCTAGTAACTCTAAGCGATAGTTACTTGCTCTAAGAACTGACCCCAAATAGTAACTACTTCATTTTTCTGTGCTTAACAACAATTCTTTTCATATTTCATTCCAGAAACTTCTCCATGATCTTCAAGCTCACCAACCTTTATTTTGTAGACTCATACAGTCTCTAGAAATAATGGAATTAGATTTTTCATAACCATTCTTTCAACTCTTACCTCAATTATTCACAACAGGTAAAACTGCCTGCAGGAGGACTGTGCTTCCCAACTTTTTTCACTTCATCACACATATAGAAAATGATATAATCTGTAGGAAATACCGGGAAAAGAGGCCAGGGCTATTTGAGGGGAGGGTCACCAGCTATAGGACTCAGTGACCCCAAACCCCCTGCTAACTCAGTTTCTACTGCCACCCACAGGACTCAGGAGAAACAATAGTTTGGCATACCTGTTAAGCACTTATATCCTAGTATATTGAAAGTGTAATGCCAAAATGGAATTATTTAATGGAATAATTTTAAGCTAAAGAGCAGTCATTCTGACACTGTCTAGTTCTGCCATATTCTCTTAACAATACCTAGCTTGCCCTCTAATCAAGGACAGAACTGGTTCCTCAGAGGTAGCTATTGATAATTGTTTTACAACCCCTCCCCAGCTTGTTTTGGACTAATTAGCTTTTCTATTCCCAAGTATTCGCATAAGAAACAAGTCAACCTAATCAGCCCTTCATGGCATACCCATCAACATGGCAGTAGTCATGTGACTGACCTATCTGCCTGTTGACCATCAACTGACTTCAGTACCTGTGCTTACCTGTTCCCTTCATGATGATATGAAACAGACCATCACCCAATCACCTTAATAACCTGCCCCACACCAAAGGGAAGGTTTAAAAACATTCAACCTCAAGTAGCCATTCGCCATTTCTTTGCTAAACTCTGGTGTGGTCACATGGCTCTTTGAGCTATGGCTGCCACTTTTTCTTAACTTTGGCCCCCTCCCCTACATTGGGGAGGTGAATCTTTTCCCTCTCCCTCTCCCTCCCTCTCTCTATATAAATTTTCCAATATAACTTCTGTGCAATTCTTTGCATCTTTTGCACAGCACTGGATCGCAGACCTCCCACCTGCCACCTAGTCTGACCTAACATTTTGGAGGCCTCACTGGGATTCTGGTACCTAACATATCATTTGGTGAGGAGAGCTACAAGTTAAAAGTTCTCAGGAAATGAGAATTAGTACTTTGTGAATTCTGCAGTAACTCAAGAAGCAAAAATCACCACAAAGTAGCAAAAAATCAGCACTGGAAATTGCTGGATGGATAGAAAAAAATCAGGTATATTTCTAAGGCACCTCATTCCACACCTTGTGCAATTAGAACCCACAATCAATATCTTTTGATATTAACAATTCACTAAAAACACAAAATTGTCCTCCACGTCTTCACAGTAACTAGTAAACACATATTTTTTAAAGTAGCATTTCTGCTCCTCTAAGTTTAAATTTCCTTGTTAGACTTTAGTCCCCACTCCCACACTATAATCATCATTTGCAGTATTCTTTGACAAAAACACACTTTCTAGATGAACAAGCTATCCTCTGTCACAAGGAGCTCAAAATCAGAGCTGCCTACCTGCTCCTTACTACTTGTAAGTTCTGGTCCCAGAGAACTTGCCAGATATACTCATAGTTAGTTTATCCTGCATATATTATTTCTTTCTTCTGTGCCTAAGAATCATCAAAAGTTTTTGTAAGGAATAAAGAAATCAAAAGATACTAGCATCAGAATAAATCCTACTTGATTAAAAAAAGAGTTTCCAAACAATTATTTTTTCTGACAAAGCAAGGGAATTTGACTATATGAGAAAATATACAGAAAACAAGTTAGATAAAATCTATCAAAATAATCTGAAAATAGTTGGGCACCGTGGCATGTGCCTGGAGTCCCAGCTACATGGGAGGCTGAGGCAGGAGGATCACGAACCCAGGAGTTTGAGACCAGCCTAGGCAACATAGCAAGATCCCATTTCTAAATTTTTTTAATTTTAAAATAATAACCTGAAAATAAGAGACAAAAAGTTTGTACTGACTTCATTATATGTGAATCAGCTCCCCGCCCCCCTTTTTTTTAAATCCTGAGTCAGAGTCTCAGTCTGTTGCTCAGGCTAGAAGGCAGTGGCATGATCACAACTTACTGCAGCCTCAGCCTCCTGGGCTCAGGTGACCCTTCTGCTCAACCTCTCAACTAGTTGGAACTACAGGTACATACCACCATGCCCGGATATAACCACAAACAAGTTCAAACTATAGGTAACCATTAAGTAATGAAAATTTCACCAAAATTAGTATAAACTTACACAAAGTTTTTGCTAAGTAAGAAGTCTGCTTATAATCTAATTAAAAATCATTTTTTCTGAGTAACAAAACAAAAAATGAAAAAGTACTCATTCTAATAGAATATTAGAAAATATTATTTCCTGAAGTCAAAAATCATTTTTAATTGAGCGATTAATACAAATTCAAATTAACAAAGGCTATTAAAGTTTGTTATCAATAAAAGAATCTATTAACAAACACAGGCAACTATTTAATTCATTTAACAAATATTAATATTTCTTAACTACCTAAGTGTCGAGCACTCTTCAAAGATCTGGGAATACATCAGCAAACAAATAAGACAAAGAAACCCTGCTCTCATGGAGCTTACGTTCTAGCACTCTACTGCATTTTCTCCCTGGTTCCATATTTCCCATGTCAATAAAAAGGGGTTGGGGGAAGAATTGGACCTCTCTTCACAACCACAAAAATAGCTAAGATTTTCCTTCACCACTTCCCTGAAGAATCATCACATCACCATCCTTTAAGCTACAGAGTAGTAAATATAATTCTCTTTTCCATAATTGTATTCTAGCTACAAATGGGACTTCTGGTTCTTAATGTTACTATAAGTGACTCCTAAATCACTGGCATTATGTGAGCTTATAATCTCGTAACAACTTCAGAATTTCAATAAGCATAAAGTTCCACCTTCTCTTTTAAGCATATACAATTTATTTTTAAAAAAATAAAAGCTAGCCGGACTCAGTAGCTCAGCCTGTAAACCCGCGCCTTTGGGAGGCTGAGGTGAGTGGATTGCCTGAGCCCGCAGGTTCGTGACCCGACTGGGCAACTTGGCAAGACCTCATCTCTACAATAAATCAAAAAATCAGCCAGGCGTGGTAGCGCATGCCTGTAATTCCGGCTACTCGGAAGGCTGAGGTGGAAGGATCGCCGGAGCCCAGCAGGTCGAGGCTGCGGTGGCCAGGAGTGGCCACTGCACTCCAGTCTGGGTGACAGACTGAGACTCCAACTCAAAATAAAAAATAAAAATAAAAAACTAAAAGCTGTCATCAAACAAAAAGTAAAGTTCATATCTTATCTGAGTTCCCATGTCAAGGTAGCATAAGTTCTTCTTGATTTAGTACCTAATTTTTTGGCAATTGCATAAGCTTCATCTGGTGACTTTGCCACATATCCTCTGGGAACAGAGACACCAGCTTCTTGCAACAATTCCATACTCATGTATTCATGTAGTGAGAGATTCCTTTGCTGTTGCTGCTGTACTTGGAGTCCATGGTTATTAAACAATCCAGAACTTCCGAGGACCTAGAAAAATCAGGGACATATTTATATATGACAGTGATCTGGCAGTTAGTCTTGTAAAGTATTTGGTTCTTTATAACTATAACAAAACTATTACATTAAATCACCAAAATACAGTATTCAGAGTACCTGAATTACAGCACAAAACTAAAAGCTAGCCTACCAGCTAAATATCAAATGTTACCATTGTAGTTTTAGCTATTTCCTCATCATCTTTTATGTTAGATTTGATCTTTAGTTCCATATCTCCAATGATCTACAGGGCATTTCTACCTCCACGCCAAATTCAGCAGATCTAAAATGAGCCTCATGTTTCCCACCACACTAAAAATCCTTCCTTTCTCCTCTTTACCATTCCTCTAGCACCTAACACACCACCCAGCACTAGATATGTGACAATTGTATGATTTGGTACCATTACTCTTTCATACTCTCAAGACTCAAAACCATAGCTTCATCTGTGGAAGTTGCAGTATGCTTCCCAGATGCCCCCTTCAGGACCAAGGCATTCACAGCCCCATCTGCTGGGAGTGCTGGCTGCTGACAGCTCTCAGCCAAGTCACCCTCATAGGAGCCTCCTTGCCCAAAGTCACACCTCTTTCCCATTGGCAGTCTGTATCCAATGGCTGGTCAATGCCGCAGGGGGAGGAATGTAAAGACCTGGCACCTCACTTCAATTTGGGAAAATTCAAAGGGAATATTCTAGTTCCAGATCTCCCATAGGAACAACTGGTTTCTGTTGCAACGACACCACAAATCTCCTTCTTCCTCTACTCAATTCTCTGGCCTCACTTTCCCACAGGTGTTGATCCAGAGATCACTTTCCAGTAAACTTCTACACAACTAACTCAGAGGCTGCAAATTTCATGTCAGAGAACTGACCCACATCATTACGGTCTTCCTTCTAAATGATTCCCTTAACAGCTACCTCCTTTACAAACCCAGTTCAGGTGCTTGTTCTTCACAACCAGACTGCAAAAGCTTCCAAAAAAGCACTGTCAACAATAAACTCTTCCCCTTCACAATCTTTGTAGAACATTCATTCATTCAATCAAATATCTATCGAGCACTAGAAAATAGAGCAGTGAGCCCACAAAATAACCATACTACCTAAAGCTTACATTCTAGTGAGTATTTGTATGAGGGTGGGGTACAGATAATAAATAAACATAATATGCCAGATGGTGGCAAGAAAGAATAAAGAAAAAGGATGAGAAAGAGTACTATTTTATACAGTGGGAGAGAAAATGAAAATGTTACTCAATAGAGCTGAGTCAGAATTACTGCTCTGAAAAGAAGTAGGAAACAAATAAGATATCCTTCTGCCAGCTTATAACTCACTGCTGAAAGAGAAGGAACATGAGGGTTAGCCTTTCGGCTTCCTGTGGCACAGCCACAACGATGTTGAAAAAGAGTGCACATCAGTAAGGTCTCTAGCATCTACTGGTCCCAAAGCCTTCACTAAGTCAGAGCCTAGTCTTAACCTAATATAACACACAGAAATGCCTGCCTCCCTTTTCAAGCTTGTCAATTATATCAACTTTTTCAAGAAAATATGAAGTGCTATGAAAGACTTGAAAGATCACATTTAAGTTATATCCATACATTTCCACTATCTCCACACAGAATTCAGTAAATTGAAACATGGCTCATATGAAACACATGGTGCCATAAGAATCGAATTTAAAGTAGTCTTATATAAACGTGAGCTTCTGCATCAAAATTATCTGGGTTGCTTCTAAACCTGCAGATTCCTGGGCCCCATTCTCATCTGCAAAATCAGAATCTCTGGACTGGGCCCAAAGAAATCTGCATTCATAACAAGTCACTCAGTTAATTCTTATTTGAAAACCACTAGTCTAATAAATCAATCATATATAATAACTTATTTCTGACTCACTTAGCAAGCTAAAATCCTAGATCACATTTCACCTAGGTAGCTCAATTCCTTGATTTTGTGTCACTTCAATATTAAAACCCAGCAACTGAGCCAGGTGCAGTGGCTTGTGCCTACAATCTCAGCTATCTGGGAAGCTACCTGGGAAGCTGAGGCTGGAGGATCACTTGAGCCAAGGAGTTTGTCTGCAGCGAGCTATGACTGCATTCCAGCATAGGCAATAAAGCAAGGCCACCATCAAGAGAAAGAGAGAAAGAGAGGGCAGGGGGAGAGCACAAGCCAGCATCCTCCCAAACTGTTCAGTATACTGCTCCCTTCTGACCTAGAAATTCCATTCCTGGGTATGTATCAACAGAAATGAGTCCTTATATCTACCAAAAGACATATGTAACAATGTCCATAGCAGGCTGATTTATAACAGACAAAAGCTGTAAATGACCTGATTGCCCATCAAGAAGAAAATGGATAAACTGTGGTATATTCATAATATACCACATAGGAATAAAAAGAAAAAAGTACTATTGTTCATATATTGATTAATCTCATAAACATAACGTTAATGGAAAGAAGCCAAAAACAAAAATACATGCTTTAATTATTTATTTTCCTAGCATTCAAAACCATTCAAAATTAGCCTATGGTGAAAGAAGTCAGAATTAGTGGTTACCTTTTATCAGAGAGTACTAATAAGAGAGGGTATATGAGCCAGGCTCGGTGGCTCAGCCTGTAATCCCGCGCCTTTGGGAGGCTGAGATGAGTGGATTGCCTGAGCCCGCGGGTTCGAGACCCGCCTGGGCAGCAAGACCTCATCTCTACAATAAATCAAAAAATCATCTGGGCGTGGTAGCGCATGCCTGTAATTCCAGCTACTCGGAAGGCTGAGGCAGAAGGATCACCGGAGCCCAGCAGGTCGAGGCTGCGGTGGCCGGGAGCGGCCACTGCACTCCAGTCTGGGCGACAGAGTGAGACTCCAACTCAAAAAAAAAAAAAAGAGAGGGTATATGAGAGCCTTCCGAGGGCTGAAAACATTGTATATCCTCATACAGATGTTGGCTACAGATGAATACAACCATAAAAATTAATCTAGTTATCCACTTAAGTTGTACACTTTACTGTACCTAAATTATACTTCAAAATAATAATAAAAATAAGGGAGAAAGGGAATACCTATCATAAGCCTGGTAAAAAGTCATATACACAAATATTTTTTGAATGCCTATTTACTAGACAGTATGCTAGGGAAGTTAAAAGAATAAAGCCCAACTAGGTCCCAGCCACAGAGTTCACAGACATGTAAATAAACAACTGCAACACCTGCACTCCAATCTGGGCGACAAGAGTGAGACTTCATCTCAAAAAAAAATAACAAAACTGCAATATATAAAAAAGCATTATGTCGCTAGTATATAAATCACTAGGTGATACCTAACTGGCTTGATGGATCAGGAAAAAACGCCATTAAAACCTGACCTCAGTTTAAAAAAAAAAAAAAAACCTAACAGCTGTAAAGGCACTTTAGGGACAACCAGAGAAACCTGAATCTGAACTATGTATTCACATAATATCAATGTTAAATTTTCTTATAATATTCATCATTATATTGTGGTTACTGGAGAGAATGTCCTTAACTCTTAGAGATATATGCTTAAATATCCAGCAAGATGCCTGCAGCTTAATCTAAAATGGCTCAGCAAAAATAAATGAATGTATGTGATTTTACATACGTATGTATATAAATATTGCATACATGTATCATTTTTTAAAATAAAGCAAATGTGGCAAAGGGTTAAATTTAGAGGAAGACAACACAGGTACTCACTGTACTATTCTTGGAATATTTCTATCAGAGACTATTCCAAAAAAAGTTAAGGGTAAACATGTAATATAAAACTCCATATTTTTATGGTTTCTTCAAAATATCTCTACTTACAAAGAATTAGTACTCAGCCGGGCTCGGTGGCTCAGCCTGTAATCCCGCGCCTTTGGGAGGCTGAGGTGAGTGGATTGCCTGAGCCCGAGGGTTCGAGACCCACCTGGGCAGCGAGATCTCATCTCTACAATAAATCAAAAAATCAGCCTGTAATTCCAGCTACTGGGAAGGCTGAGGCGGAAGGATTGCTGGAGCCCAGCAGGTCGAGGCTGCGGTGGCCGGGAGCGGCCACTACACTCCAGTCTGGGCGACAGAGTGAGACTCCAACTCAAAAAAAAGAAAAAAAAAAAAAGAATTAGTACTCATAAGTTATTGCTGATAGCTTTTATGTCACTTCAAAGGATTTTTAATATCTGAAATATTTTTATGATTCTTCCCTTGTACCACTAGAAATTGTAACTTTAAAACATCCTCAGCTTTGAATTATGTTGGTAATACAAATTCCTGCATAATCACAGACTCCTACATTTAAGTATTTTTCTTTTCTGATACTCACATTTAGAAGTTTCCTATTGCCAAAAGGCTTCCAATTCCTGGTCAAATCTCTACACCACTACCCACCCAATAACGTGCCTAGTTTAAATAATACCAATTCAAAAGTAGAAAAAAATATAGTTCTTGGGTGTGTGATTCACAACAACCAAGAAAATCTCTTAATTATTTCATCTGCTCATAACCTGAACTACGTTCATCAAATGTTCACTAGGTGAAAGATACCAAGTAATTGGAACAGTGTCAGAGAACTAAACAAAATGTTGAAGAGAACTTACTACATTCAATGTGTGACCTTGAACAAGTTTCCTAAGACTATGCACTTCTGTGTCCTCATCTACAAAAGTAAGGGGTTAGAGTAAGGTCCTTCCAAACTCTAGAGTTGCAATTTTTAATGCAAGGGTAGAAGAGGAGAGAAGCTGTTATAAAGAATATAATAGGTATTCCCTTATGAAGAAACAAAGGGCTTTTAAAGGAATTTCCAAAAGGAGAAAGATTTTGATTAGAAGGAAAACATATTTGTTGGCCAAATTCTATTTTCTAAAAACTAGATAACACCCTTTTAAACTCATAAAACCAAAACAAATCATTCCTATTAGGCAGCAAACTCACTGAACTCATTACCTCTAGACTGAAAGTAAGAACAGCATCAAAAATGGGGAGAAAGGAGGGAAAGGGCTAAGTCAATTCACATGTGACATGTCTGAGGAGTTACTTCGGAACAAAACCTAAAACCCTGGGATGAACTCAGGAGGCCAATGAGACCCTTCCACAGTTTCTTGGCGTCAACGCAGAAAAGAATGTTTATGTTTTCGGTGTCGTAGAGCAGACTCAAGTACATAGGCTTCAGAAACAGACGGTTCTGACATTAAACCTCAGCTATGACCTTATCTGCTGTGTGATCTAGCCCAAATTACCAAATTACGCGTTCCCGTAGCCACAGATCTCCATCGGTCATGCGGGTATCAAAGCCTCCCTCCCAGGGTTGCTGAAAATCCTAATGAGACTACATGCAAAGCGCTTAGCACAGTACCCAGCACGCAGCAAATACTCTAGAACAAAACCAAAACGTTGGCAGCTATGCTATAGTCTATCCAGAAAAGTGATCCAAAAGAGTACTTTCTTACGACCTCAACGGGTTAGCTGGAAAACATAATCTTACTACGGCTATTAACGAGCAGCAATTACTTGGGGAGAGAGAAAACTTCCCCGCCTCGCCCCAGAAAAGGCAAGTCAGCAGGCGCTGCTGGTCCTCTGAAATCATTCCCACCTTTGACAGCTCCCGAGAAACGCAGAAGTACATCTGAAGGGCATTCATCTCCCTGCCCAAAGAGGGGCAGCGGGGCCCACAGTGCCGGACCGGGGACTGACGGCAGAAACTGTCCCGACCCCTCACTTCCACTCGGAGCCCACCCTCTCCCCGCCGCCCCTCGGAAACCCGGGGAGCAGCTGCGGCCAGGCTGCCGGGCCTGCCCCGCGGACTCCGGGCTGGAGCACTCCCTGGGCAGCACTCCCTGGGCAAGCCGCCCGCGGGCCCGACCAGGCACCCAGGAACTGTCACTGCCGCGAAGTGACCCCGAGTCGGGCCACGGGTCCCCTCACACCGCGTCCACAGGTGCCAGGTCTCCCACCTCGCCCTTTCTCCTGCCGACCCTCGCGGCGAGAGAGGCCTGGGAGGCAATACCTGAGCGGCAGCCCGCACCGCCGTCCGGGGCCGGTGAGTCCGAAGTGTGGCGGCGGCCAACAGCCGGCTGTAGAACACGGAGGCCGCCATTTCTGAGTCCGACCCCGTCTTCACGGCGCCGCGCGCATGCGCAGAGGCACTAGGCGGCCTAAGGCGCAGCCCAGCTGGAGCCAGCTCGGGTCCCCCACCCGTCCCCCGTCGGGGGCGGGGTCTCGGGTTAACTCTGCTGCTGCCGGATCGACTGACGCCGCGTAGGGCCGAGGCAGGAACTGCCCCACTGACTCAAAACTACACTGCTGGTGGGAATGCAAACTAGTACAACCTCTTTGGAAGACAGTGTGGCGATTTCTGAAAGAACTAGAAATTGACCTTCCATATGACCCAGCAATTCCCCTATTGGGAATATACCTGGAGGAACTCAAATCATTCTACCAAAAAGATATCTGCACGCGTAGGTTGGTTGCAGCTCTATTCACAACAGCAAACATGGAACCAACGGTGTTGCCCATCGAAGCTGGACTGGATAAAGAAAAGGTGGTACGTACACAATGGAATATTATGCAGCCATAACGAAGGACAAATATATGGACTTTGCAGCAACTTGGATGGATTTGGAGTTGATCATACTCAGTGATTTATCACAGAAACAAAGAACAGAGTTCCATATATTCTCACTCATAAACAGACCCTGAACAATTTTAATGCTATAAGAAAGCGACTGGCAGTAGTGGGAAACAGTCAGGGGAGGAAGGGGTGGGATTGGCAGTTGAGGGAAACTGCTAGGGGAGGGAGGGGCATACCTCATCAACAAGGGTACCTGCTTGATCAATGTTTATATACCTAACCCTGAAATGTACCCTCCATCTTGATAATAAAAATTAAAATAAATAAATTTAAAAAAAAAAAAAAAAAGCTGGGCTTAAGGAGGCGCAGAGCAACCACTGACCTTTGGAACTGGGCACCGCAGCCTCAATATTGAAGCTGCGGCCAGAAAGCAACCTCAACACATCCTAGAGGATGCAGTGGAAAGGCCACCAGTACTGCCACTTACGTGCTCTTAACTTCTCTGAGCTTTATCTGTAAAATAGGGTTCATTCAAGAAATGATCACTGAACGTCTGCTTTGTGCCGAACACTGCGCTGAGCCTCTGGGATGTAACTGTGAACAAAACAGCACTTCCAGTGACCAGAGAAGACTGTCGGTCACTAGCTACCAAAGGTGATGTCATGCTGGAATCAACAGGGAAGATTTTTTTAAAAATACCATCCCCAGGCAATATCTGAAAGGTGGAGTCAGAACTCTAGATAAATCAGATACACGCAATAAACACTAGCAATCCTGAGATGACGAAAGTCCCTTTATAGAATCAATCACTGGACAAATAACTGGGTACCTATTCTGATCTGTACATTGAGCTTTACGATGTGTGGAAGTGATATTGGTGGACAGGGTATTGACATAGCGAGCATTAGCCATGCTCTGATCCTACTTCTGATGCACAGGGGCCCAATCCAGGAACAGCACTGTGTGAAGAAAAAGTGAATCTAAGGCAAGCAGCTTATTGATTTAGGGAATTGAGGGAGCTATTTACAGTTCCCAAATTCTGAATTCTTTTTTTTTTTTTTTTTTATTCCGAGGGTACACATGCAGTTTGGTTACATGAGTATATTTCGTAATGATGAAGTTTGGGTTTCTACTGAGCCTGTCACCCAAAGAGTGACCGTAGTACCCAAATGGGTAGTTTTCCATCTTTGCTCCCCCGCCCCCTCTTTAGTAGTCCCCAGTGTCTGTTGTTCCCATTTTTATGTCTGTGTGTACTCTGTTTTTTACACTTTATACCTTATGCTTAAATGTACCCTCTTATAAGTGGGAACATGCAGTATTTTGTTTTCTGTTTTTGTATTAATTTGTTTAATGTCCTCCAGCTGTATCCTCATTACTGCAAAAGGCATGATTTTGTTCCTCTTTATGACTGCATAGTATTCTATGGTGTATATTACCACATTTTCTTTACCCAAATCACTGTTAATGGGCACCGAGGTTGGTTCCATGTTTTTGTTATTGTGGATAGTGCAGCAATAAACATATGAGTGCAGGTGTCTTTGATAGGATGAAAATCTCTAAGTTCTTAAATGCAGGACCTTCCTATGAACCTTTTAGTTTCATTAGCACTGGTGGATGACTGACTTCAAGGCTCCTTTTATTACTAATAATTATTCTGTGCAGTAAGAAACAGAGAGAGAAACAGATATTTCTTTGTCTGCCCTGCCACTGCCCACAGACAATCAGATAATATCTGGATAATCTGGCATGCCCTACCAGTTTCCATTCGAGCCCATATCCCATCAGATATGTATAGGTCATACTGATTGTCAAGCCAGCTCTCTTTTTAAATTGATAATAAAGACAGTACTTGAGCTGCTACGTAAACCAATCATGAATCCAAAATGAGGTATTTACAGGACACATGGGTAAACCCAGAATAAGTCAGTGTACAAAAATGAGTCAAAGAAAAAGTCCTTCTAGAAGCCTAACTGGGTTATCTTTGATTCACATTCTTCAAGTCCTGGTTGCAGGTGATCCATTAAAGAAAGCATATCTACTGTTGCATCCTCTGAGGTACTGGCTTAAAAACAGGTACAGCAGCAGCAGCAGAAATTATACAGTCCAGGGGATCCCAAAGTTGGGGTCCTGTCAGAGTCACCAAGGAAGACAATACAGACAAACCCCTGAATTGGGGTTCAGCCCAAGAGACCAGGTGGGTTTTTGGCATCATGCAGGAAGGAATTCAAGCATGAGCCATAAATAAGAGACAAAAGTAAGTTTATTGAAGAAAAAGGAATTAGGAAAATGAAAGCAAGTTTATTGAAATGACAGAGACCAGGCTACTCCAAAGACAGGGCAGTCTGGGCTGGTCTATAAGGATAAGACAGGGGCCCTTGTGAAAATGCAGGAGTAAGAAAAGGGAAAATAAGTTGCTTCCTGCTTCTTTGTGCTACTCTTTTTGAGGACTTTCCACTTTGACGGGCTACATGTTCAAACTTTTGGTGGAATGCAATCAGGATAGTGATCTTGTAAGCCAATCAACAAATAGGACATGCAAATGAAATAATTATGTAAAACCAGAGTGTAACATGTAGTGCTAACTGCAACCTCAAGCTACAAAATATCCAATCAAATGAATAATGCCAAACTGTAACCTTATATAAGGGAGACAAAGAGGTTACAATGTAAAGAAATAGTATATAAGGCAATGCCTTGCTGCATTCGAGGCTCAGACTTTGGATGTGAATCCGCTGAGCTGGTACTAGCAGAAATAAATGCTGCTTCCTGGCAAGATGCCTCAGTGTCTCATCTCTCTCTCTGTGGTTGGTTCCCACTACATTTCTGGTGCATTGACTGGGAATTGAGAGGTGGAAACAGTGTTTCCACCTCCCTTGGTACGACTCCCAGGACATCAGAAGAGGTGACCTCACCTGGTGCCACAAACCATTTTATCCACAGGGGAGTAGCCCTCCCGATGTGCTGGAGTAAGGACCCCAAGAGCACAACAGAACCCGGTGAGGCCCAGGAATTAGCCAGGAGAGCACCGCCCTTCAGATTGGTAAGAATCTGGATTCAATTTGGTAGATCCGCCCCTAAGAGGCAGAAGGGGAGCCTGATCACCTTCCAGAGTTACCCAAGTAGTCTCACAGGGGGACAAAACCATAACTCTAAGGCTCTGGGTGATGGGTTGGAGACGTTGTGTGAATGCAAGTGAACGAGACGTAACCTAGTGGTGAAGCGAGTGCAGTAGCCCTAATTTGGCTCCAGTGATGACCTTGAAATTAGCTGAAATGGCTAAACGGCGGGAGTGAGTCCTGTAGTGGGATCGAAACCTGGCTAGGGGATTCTGACTCACCTATTGCCAAGAAGGCATCTGAAATATCTCCTGTAGTGGTAGTACAGCATCCTGGGTCAAAACCTGGTTGGGGGCTTATTCTGACTCGCCTATTGCCAGAAGGCACCTGAAACATCCACACAAGGGGTATGGCTAGAGACGGGTGATGTGAGTGTCCAACCCTCTTGACGCCCCCCTTTCCTTCCCATCTTGTGTGTGACTGTCGTCTTTTAGTGGGTGGAAATGGGTGAAAAACAGAGCAAGCTTACTCCTCTAGAGTGCATGGTAAAGAATTTCAAAAAGGGACAGTTAACTCCCAAAAAGTTTCGGACACTATATGAAGTAGATTGGTCATCGTTTGGGGTGGGCTGGCCTTCTGAGGTATCACTAAACTAAGAACTAGTTAGTTAGGTGTTTAGGGTTATTGTGAAGGATCCAGCCACCCTGACCAATTTCCCTACATAAACTGTTGGCAGGATGTAGTTCTCTCCCGATCACCTTGGGTAAAAGTCTAGTTAGAAGAAAACTGTAAAGTCATGCTGGCCTGAGTAATGGCTCCCTCAAAATGCCTACCAGAATCAGGAAAGCCCATTGTGGCTGAGGAACCTGAGGAGAACACCATACATGCCATTGTACCTCTCCTTGCTGCCTGCACCTCCTGCGGTTGGCACAGCTGAAGCTGCACCAGAGGCTAATCTCAGCCTAGGATCCACCCTTTCCCCTCAGTCACCTGAAAAGTTCCAGGCAGCAGCTACTCCAGAGTCACCAGTGTTAACCCTATATGCCCTGACAGAAAGGCACCAAGAAAACCTTGCTAACAGCCCCCCTTCCCACTGATGTCAGGAGACTTTACAATTGCTGCTAAGAGAAATGAGAGGGCACATTTACTACAGTCCAGATGGCCAAATCCAAAGAGGGCAACATACCTTTGTACAGCAGCCTTTTACTACCACTGACCTCCTGTACTGGACACACCATACTATTTCATATACTGAGAAGTGTCCGGCCATGATTGATCTAATGCAGTCTACTATTCAGACCCATAAGCCCACTCGGTCTGATTGTTGCCAGCCTCTCCTGGTTGATTTAACACAGAGGAACACCGCCGAATTACTCAGAACACTCTTTTTTTTTTTTTTTTTGAGTTGGAGTCTCACTCTGTCACCCAGACTGCAGTGCAGTGGCTGCTCCCAGCCACCGCAGCCTCGACCTGCTGGGCTTCGGTGATCCTTCTGCCTCAGCCTTCTGAGTAGCCGGAATTACAGGTATGTGCACCACACCTGGCTGATTTTTTGATTTATTGTAGAGATGAGGTCTCGCCAAGTTGCCCAGGTGGGTCTCAAACCTGCAGGCCCAGGCAATCCACTCACCTCAACCTCCCAAAGCACAGGATTACAGACTGAGCCACCGAACCCAGCACTCAGAGCACTTTAAAATGGTTAGAGGAGTATGCTCCCAATGGAGTAATGAATGCTCAGGCCTACACTCAGAATCAGTTCCCTGGGGAAGACCCCCAATGGGACCCAAATGGTGGTCAAGACTTTCGAGTACTTGCGTGCTATCAAGAAGCCCTTTTAGGTGCTATGAGGGAAGGAGGGAAAAAGGCCATGAATATGAGCAAAATCTCAGAGGTGCCCCAGGGCCCTGAAGAAAGTCTGAGCCAGTTTTATGAGAGACTACGTGAGGCATTTCACCTCTACACTCCCTTCAACCCCGAAGAAGCCAAAAATCGGCAAATGATCAATGTGGCTTTTGTCAGCCAGGCTCAGGGAGACACCCGATATAAATTACAAAAGTTGGAGGGTTTTGCTGGGATGAATACTAGTCAGTTAATAGAGGTTGTGACAAAAGTATTCATCAACCACAACCAAGAGGCCAGAAGGGAAGCAGACTGAAAGATGAAAAAGAAAGTAGACTTGCTTGCCACTGCTTTGGCAGAGTGACACACTCAGGGGGCTGTCCCATCAGGATGAGGCCAAGGTCATGGCTGAGGGCAAGTCCAGCAGGGAGGCCAGCACAGTGGGCCACCCTGCCCAATGATAAGATTAGAGCAGAACCAGTGTGCGTGTTATTTCCAAGAAGGGCACTGGAAAGCTGAAAGATTTCTGTCCAATCCCTTAGGGAAGAGGAAGGGGCCAGGTAATTCAGGGACAACACCGGTCTGTTCCCCAACCATATGTGGCCCCTGAGAGTGAGTTGGCCTAGCCACCCTAGAAAACTCTGGAGAAGACTAGGACAGACCGGTCTCCATTTTGCTAGGCCACTGGAAGCCTATGGTCCAAATGATTGTGGGGGCCCAGTCCCTTGACCTCATGGTAGATATCAGGGCAGAGCATTTTGTGATAACCCAACTGGTGGGCCCCCTCTCACCAAGACAGGCCACTATTTGTAAGGGCTATAGGTGGCCGGGCATGTTGCTGTTTTCTGCAGCCCTGCTGATGCAGTCTAGGGGGCCATGAAGTTGTCCATGAATTCCTATACCTTCCACATTGTCCAGTGGCCTTAATGGGTGGAGACCTCTTGGGAAAACTGCAAGTCCAAATAACCTTTCACTATGATGGCCAGGCAACTTTACCCTTAAGAAATCCTGAAGTGAAAATCATGACTCTTAGAGTCCCCCCAAGGAGAAGAATAGCAACTTTATAGTCTCATAGAAGAGCCCCGACAGGAGCCTGAATTCCCCTTTAAGGTGCCTGGGGTATGAGCTGAGGATAATTCCCCCGGATTGGCCTGGAACATTCCCCCAGTAATAATAGAATTAAAACCAGAAGTCGAACCCACCCATCAGAAACAGTATTTCTTCCCCACAGAGTGCTGGTTGGGATCCAAAAACACCTGGAAAGACTTTTAAAATATGGAATCCTTCAATCCTGTCAGTCGTCTTGGAACACCCCATTACTATCAGTTCATAAACTGGGAACAGAGGATTATCAGCCAGTTCAAGACTTAAGAGCAGAACCAAGCTGCCGTTACTCTACACCCAGTCATGCTCAGCCCCTACACTCTAAGTCTTATCCCTACAGAAGCTGCCTTCTTTACCTGTTTAGACCTCAAAGATCCTTTCTTTTGCATCTGCTTGACTCCTCAGGGTCAGCCAATTTTTGCTTTTCAATGGGAAAATCCTGAGAACAGCGATAAAGGCCAATTAACTTGGACTAGACTGCCACAGGGGTTCAAAAATTCCCAGACTATTTTTGGCACTGTGTCAGCCTCTGACTTAAAGACCTTCCCAGCAGACCAGTAAGACTGTATATTGCTCTGACATGTGGACAATCTGATATTGGCCAGGTGAACATGGGAGGATTGTATGGAAGGAACACAGTAGCTCTTCATCCTCCTATGGAAGGTCGGCTACAAAGTTTCAAAGAAGAAGGCCCAAATCTGCCAGGAAAAGATAAAATACTTCAGCTTCCATTTATCCCAGGGGCAGCGTCAGCTCAGCCCAGATAGAAAACAGACCATCTGTGAAAGGACAGACCAAGAGTGGGAAGCCATTTTTCTTGTTCTTAAACTCTGACACAATGATGAGAACGTAGAAGCTATGCTTTTGGAGAAATGCACACTTTAAGTAAAAATTAACTTTGCCGACTTTGTCTCTTTTGGAACAGACTTCCTGGTGCCAGGTATCTCATAGTGGCAATCAAATGTGCCTAGAGTAAAGGGAATTTACAAGGCCTAAGACATCATGCATTGGGCAAGGACTGTAAAAGTCATGAAACTTGTAATTACAAAAGTTATAACCGCTCAGAGGGGGAGCAGGTGGGGATTCGATCTTCCAGTAAATTGGACACTATCTACAGGGAAGCCAAGGATCCCCCGAAGCTACCCACTAGGAATGCCTAGGAGATAAGGGGAGGTACACCCACCACTAGCTCTAAGGAATGTCATTTGGGAAGGTGCAGGACAATTAGAATCCTTGTCTATGATAATGTGGGTGAACATTAATGGGTTTCTGTGTCACAGGTTCTTCAAGACATCCACAGGTGGTTGATAAGGAAGTCACAGCAGTCATGGCAGTCACGTACAACATCTCCAAGAGAAGGATTTAAGCTAGGACTCTGGGGCACTGAGACGCCACACTCACCGAGAGTGTAGGCTCACTCCCTGTCTGTGGGGGGTGAACTTTTCTTAAATAAATCTTTTCTTCTCTCACCTCTGTGTGTCACAACTCTTTGCAATCTACTTGGATCTCTGGGTTACCAGCGCACACCTCTGGCTTGCCAGCCGTGCTGCGCGCCTCCCTGCGGCTCTCCACCCTCACCCGGTCTGGTCGTACCCTAACAATCTGCTCTATTCCAGTCCAACCACCAGACGTCAGGTTTGTGAATTTCTTGGGGCCACAGGGTTTTGTAGAATTTGGATTTCTAACTTCTCAATACTGGCAAAACCTCTCTATGAAGCCACAAGGAAAGGAAGAATGGGAACCACTGTTATGGAAACAAGCACAACGGAAGGCCTTTGAGGAAATTAAGCAGGCCCTTGTTAGTGCACCCAGTCTGGCACTCCCCAACACATCTAAGTCTTTTTTCCTGTACCTACATGAGCGTACTAGAATAGCAGTCAGGGTCCTAACCCAAATGCTGGGGTCCTGGCACTGCCCTGTAGCATACCTCTCCAAGCAGCTTGACACTGTTGCCTACAGCCCTTCTAGTGGCAGAGGCTGACAAATTGACTATGGGACAGGAACTAACAGAGTACCACACTCAGTGTTGACATTAATGAAATATAAGGGGCAATACTGGCTGACTAATGCCCAAATGGCCAAATATCAGGGAGTGCTGTGTGAGAATCCACGCATTCATTTAGAAGTGGTGCGGACTCTCAACCCTGCAACCTTGCTGCCCAATGAGCCAGGTCAACCCTGTCATGATTGCATCAAGGTTATGGACGAGGTTTTTTCCAGCCAACCTGACCTGACAGACCAGTCTCTCAGGGACCATGATGTAGAATATTTCACTGATGGCAGCAGCTTCATAAGGGAAGGAGAACAGTTTGCAGAATATTCTATAGTAACACTACATTCCACTATTGAGGCTAAACCTTAGCCAAAAGGGACTTCCACACAAGAGGCAAAATTAATTTGGCTTACCTGAGCTCTCCAGCTGGTGGCAGGACTAAATGTTAATAGATACACTGCCTCTAAATATGCCTTTACCACCCTCCTTGCACACAGTGTTCTTTATAAGGAAAAGGGCCTGATCAACTGGGGAGACAAAGATAGAAAGTATGGTAAAGAAATTATTGAACTGTTGGATGCTATATTGGCCGCCAAGAAGGTAGCAGTTATGCATTGCCAGGGACACCAGAGGGGAGATTCAGGAGTCACTCAGGAAACCGAAAGGCAGACTGGGAGGCGAAGCTTGCAACCTCCCAGGAAACAATGGAGCAGGCGACTTTTGCTGCAGCATTGTTCCTCAGCCTGTTGGCAGAATGGGACCCCAATTATTCACAGCATGAGCAGACATGGTTTAAAATGAAAGAAAGAGACTAACTTCCAGACAGATGGTAGAAATTTAAGGATGGGCGAGTCACCATCCCTGATGCTTAGGCCCCAGCTTTCATCAGACAATTTCACCAGGACACCCATATGGGCTGGACAACCCTCAAAACCACATTAGGTCAACATTTTTACATTCCTTGACTCTCTAGCATAGCCCAGACGGTATGTGAGCAATGTGAAGTGTGTGCCTGAAACAATACATGGCAGGGGCCTAGAATCTCCCCAGGAATACAGAGTATTGGAGGGGCTCCATTTGAAAATATAGTTGTGGAATTTACTGAGCTTCCTCAGGTCAGGGACTACAAATATCCCTTAGTTTTGGTATGTACTTTCTCGGGTTGGGTAGAAGCCTTTCCTACCTGCACCAAAAAGACACATGGAGTGGTGTGGCTGCTTCTGAAGGAAATCATTCCCCAATTTGGAATCCCAATCACTATAGGGTCAGGCAATGGACTAGCATTTGTGACTAACAGTCAATGGCACGGGGCTTAGGAATTTTATAGAAACTACACACCATCTATCACCCCCAAAAGTTAGGGAAAGGTGGAGAAAATGAACCGGACTCTAAAGTTGCAGCTAAGTAAACTGTGTATGTCAGGAAACCCACCTACATTGGGATCAACTGTTGCCAATTGATTTGTTAAGAATTAGGTCTAGGCCAGGCTCAGTGACTCAGCCTGTAATCCCACGCTTTGGGAGGCTGAGGTGACTGGATTGCCTGAGCCCGTGGGTTTGAGACCCGCCTGGGCAACTTGGCGAGACCTCATCTCTACAATAAATCAAAAAAATTAGCCTGGCATGGTAGCGCGTGCCTGTAGTTCAGGCTACTTGGAAGGCTGAGGCAGAAAGATCGCCAGAGCCCAGCAGGTCGAGGTTGTGGTGGCCGGGAGTGGCCACTGCACTCCAGTCTGAGTGACTCAGTGAGACTCAACTCAAAAAAAAAAAAAAAAATAGAATTAGGTCTAGTCCCACTAAGCACACAGGGCTCTCCCCTTTTGAAATTCTTTATGGGCACCTACCCCCATTATTAAGGGTATAAAGAGGTATTTAAAAGAAGTGGGTAATCTTGCTCTGAGGCAACAAATACAGGCTCCTGGCTTGGCACTCACTGCTATACATCATTGGGTTAAAGAGTGGTTGCTTATAAGCTTAACCACAGTTGCTTACCCCTTTAAGCCAGGAGACGCTGTATGGGTAAATGAATGGAACACCCAGCCCTTAAGGCCTCTTTGGAGAGGTCCGATTACTGTCATTTTGTCCACCTCTACCACAATAAAAGTAGCTGAGGTAATCCCCTGTATTTATCACAACAGAGTGAAACTGGTGTTCCGAGACTGGGAATGCACTTCTGATCCATATGCACCAGGAAAGTTAACTATCCAAAGGAAAAAGCCGTGACCCCAGGACCCTAAAGGACAACAGCCCTGCTTTAGTCACTCCAGAAACTGACTGATATATGCACAGAAGCCGCCTGAGGAATTGACCATCTAGCAAAAAAAATGGACTATTCTAACTTTCTTATTGTAATGCAGTGTCATCCCTTGCTAGTAACTGTTGTTGTAGTTTTTGCCTTAATATTTTCTGTAGGTTTGGCAGAGGTCATTCCAGATGGCTGGAGCCATGGTCGAGAAAAACAGCAGCACATGTCATGATACTATGGCAATGCCAGTCCCTGTATCAAGATGATGCTTTTTAACCCTAAGAGAATCTGAGCATCAAAATGGGGAATGAGGCAGGGGCCCTTGTGAAAATGCAAGGTAAGAAAAGGGAAAATAAGTTACTTTCTGCTTCTTTGTGCTACTGTTTCCAGGGCTTTCCACTTTGCCGGGTTACATGTTCAAGTTTTTGGCGGAATGCAACCAGGATACTGATCTTGTAAGCCAATCAGCAAATAGGACATGCAAATGGAATAATTATGTAAAACCAATCAGTGTGTAGTATGTAGTGCTAATTGCAAGCTACAAAATATCCAATCAAATGAATAATGCCAAACTGTAACCTTAAAAGGAGACAAAGAGGTTACAATGTAAAGAAATCTTATATAAGGCAATGCCTGGCTGTGTTCTGGGCTCAACTTTTGGGAGCGAATTCGCTGAGTCGGCACTAATAAATGCTGCTTCCTGGCAAGACACCTTGTGTCCCATCTCTCTGTGGTCAGTTCCCATGGCAAGAACAGCTGCTGTATATCGCTAGGATTTTATTTTCCTAGCTCTCTTTATTATATGCTAAACACGAGGTGGATTATTTGTGGATTTTCTGGGAAAGGGGTAAGAAGTTCTCAGAATGGGAGTTTCCTTTTTATACCATATAGGGTAACTTCCAGCAGTTGCCATGGTAATTGTAAACTGTTACAGTGCTAGTGGGAGTGTCTTTTAGCATGCTCATGATTATAATTAGCATATAATGAGCAAAAGGGACTGGCAGAGGTCTTTCTCGAAGCCATCTTGGTCTTAAATTGGTCCTGGCTGGCTTTGACCAGACTTTTCACCACATCTCACCTTGTTAGTGAGGTCCAGGCCTTGTGACCCTTTTGGGAAACTAGTACTGCCAGATTCCTAACTCAGAAATAAGGAAAAGGAGCACCAGTGATAAAGGAAACATGCAGGTTGTAGGTCCCAGCTCCTTTGAAAGCCTAAGCAAGAAGCCAAGGTTCACTCATCCCTAGACTCTCAAAGACAAAGCCTTAGCTGAACTGTCCTATTGTTAACTCCTGAATTAATAAATGTATGACGTGTTGTAGAAATGACTTTCAATATATCTGCTTACCCCAGACTTCTTTTGAGAGCTGAGATGAATAATAGCTATTTATTGAGCACTTAGCTAGATTCTTTCATTCATTTTCTTAGTAATCCCTGCAACAATTCTACATCCTACAGAAAGGAAAACTGAGGCTCAGAAATAGTAACCATCCCAGAGTCACAACTGTTCCTTAGTTGCTCCTTGGTTGAGTATTTGAACTCAATTCTGGGCAATAGGATAAGAATTAGAGATAATAGGCCAGGCTCAGTGACTCAGCCTAAAATCCCAGCACTTTGGGAGGCTGAGGCGAATGGATTGCCTGAGCTTGCAGGTTCGAGACCAGACTGGGCAACTTGGCGAGACCTCATCTCTACAATAAATCAAAAACTAGCCAAGCATGTAGCTTCCAGCTACATGGAAGGATGCAGTGGAAGGATCGCCGGAGTCCAGCAGGTCAGTGCTGGGGTGGCCATGAGTGTGCCACTGCACTCCAGGCTGGGCGACAGAGTGAGTTCATCGCAATAAATAAATAAATAAATAATTGGAGAATTATAATAACTGAGATTCATACCCCTCTTACCATTGTCTTTTTTTTTTTTTTTTGAGTTGGAGTCTCACTTTGTCACCCAGACTGGAGTGCAGTGG
>NW_007246678.1:928977-934903 GCF_000164805.1 Carlito syrichta | reverse complement strand
CAGGGTGGGTCTCAAACCCACAGGCTCAGGCAATCCACTCACCTCAGCCTCCCAAAGGTGCGGGATTACAGGCTGAGCCACCGAGCCCGGCTCTTACCATTGTCTTTGACCTCTTACTTTTCACTTGACTTAATTAATAGCACTCAACACTGAGAGGAAAGAAAAATAGAGCAGAATGGCAGAGGGCAGGTTTTGAGTTGTAGATACAAGGGTTTTGAATTGCTACAATCTGAACTTTGAGCTTCAAACACCAAAACCCAGAAGGACTCCAGGAAAGTGTATGCTTCAGGAATAGAATTCAAATTACCTCACCCTAGAGAAGATAGGGAGAGGAGAGGGAGAAGGAAAGCCAGAAACTTAATGGTGATTCCTTGAGGAGGATCCCTTGTATTGTGTATTCCCCAGCACCACTGTTTTCAGGAAGAGAGACAAGTTCACCTCTAAAAAGATTTGGGGATCTGGAAAAAGGAGCATTGGAGGGAGACCCAAGATCCCAAAATCTCTTGAATACAGAGATGGCACAGAAGAAGTAGAATCCTCTGGCAGAATAGTGTATCTTCACAGATTGAGCTGAATCATATTCCCAGGATTTGTAACCACCCAAGCAGAGCTGGGGAAGCCTGAAAGAACTTCCAGTACCCCCAAGAGCTTTGTAGACAGGCATGGACAGCCAACAGGTAGAAACAAGAAAGGGTAGACTTGTAAAGAGCAATGGCCCAGAGCAGATGAAAAGAGGATGTATCTGTTAAATTAGTTTAGCCTAAAGCTGCCTCCATATATATTATAAGTTCAGCCTAAAAGTGTATTCATACATACAGAACTGTCACTTAACTGGATGTTATAAACAGATTGTAACTCACTCTTATACCAATCACTGAGTTTTGGCCAATCACAGGCAGCCAGCTGTTAAAACCATGCTCAAATAAGATAATTTTAAAATGAGTTGTAAGCAATCCAACTGTTTCTGTATGTACCTCACTTCCATTTTCTGATGTCACTTTCCTTTTTCTGTCCACAAATACCATCTAGCCATGTGGCAACTCTGGAGTCCCTCTGAACCTTTTCTGGTTCTGGGATCTGTTCGATTTAGGAATCATCCTTTGCTCCATTGCAAATTGTTTTTGCTCAATTAAACTCTGTTAAATTAAATTTGCCTGAAGTTTTTCTTCTAACATGCCAAAAGATGCCACCTTAGTTAGATAAAAATACCAAAGACTGGATGCTGCCTTTGATCTGTTGATATATATCTCCATCCTGGACCTAAGGAGGAGGGAGAGAGCATAGATACTGATTTAGTTAAGTTTCTGGACCTTGGTGTAAGAAGGGTTAATACTACAATCCAAGTTCAGATGTAGAACAAATAGGTCGTATTTATCACACACATAAACATATGGAATGAACTTAGCATCACTGAACCACTGGTTATCAACTTGGTTATACCCTAGAATCATTTGAAGAGCTTTTAAAAATACCTGTGCTTGGGCCCCGCCACCAAAAAGTCTAATACAATTGTCTAAGATGAAACTTAAAATAGTATTTTGTACAATATGCCCCTAGTATTTTTAATGAGCATCCAGGGATGACAAACACTCTTGTCTTGCTCTTTCTACTCTCCTCTCTGTCTCTTTGAAGGGAACAGTTAGTAAGGGAGGAGGCAGCCACTATGGATGGGCATTGAATTTAAAGTCAACAGACCTGGATTTAAATTTCAGCTCTGCTACATGCTAGCTGTATGGTCTTAACCAAGTCTTTTATCCTAAGTTTCAGGTTCCACATTTGTAAAAATGGGTGTATTCATTTCCTGTAGCTGTTGTAACAAATCACCACAACAAACTTAGTGCCTTAAAACAACAGAAATTTATTCTCTCACAGTTCTGGAGGCCACAAGTCCAAAATTATTATCACTGGGCAGAATTCAAGGTGTCAGTGGGGACATGCTTTGCCTGGAAGCTTTAGGGAAGAATCTGTTCCTTGCCTTTTGCAGTTTCTGGCAGCTGCTGGCATCCTGTAGCTTATGGCTGCTTCACTTCAACCTCTACTTCCTGGCCACATTGCTCCCTCACTTCTGTCTGTATCAGATGTCCGTGTGCTGCCCTCTTATATGTTTGATTTCACTTAGGGCCCATCATGATCCATGATAATATTCCCAACTCAAGATCCTTAATTTAATCATATCTGCAAAGTCCTTTCCTGACATATAGGGTAACATTCACAGGTCCCAAGGATTATGACCTGGATGTGTCTCAATGGCCATCATTCAGCCTGCCATCATGGGGGTAATGATGAATAAATGTCCTGACACCTCACCACAGGGTCATAGTTAGGAACAAATAAAATAAGTATGTAAAAGCACTTAGAATACTACACAAAGGCAAGCTATAATCATTATTACTGCATTCTGTGACTCAGCTTCTGAAACTCCCACTGATGTGTGCTGAACTCCTGGCAGCCCTGGCAGCCTCTCATCTACTCTTCCAGAACATTTCCTTTGAGGCAGAGCCAGGACCACCCCAAGTTTATACAGTCCCTTGTGAGAATTAGAAGGGGAAGTGACCACTTTCTCAAGACACTTTGCTTTCAGCTGTTGGAAAGTTGACAAAATATATTCTACCATCTCTCTAAAATTTGTTGTAAGGGGAATTTCACAAAAAAAGCAAATACATTAAGAACAGTAGGATCCAGGTTTGTCTCTATCACAGGGCAGGTGTTGCAAATATGGAAAGAGTGAAAGTTAGAATGAACACTGTATGTGGTGTTTGACAGGAATTAAATATTAGTGCAAACTATTGTTTTTCAAAATGTAGAGATAGATATAGAAATAAATGTAGATATTGTTTAGCCAGGGTTCTCCAGAGAAATGGAAACAATAGGATATATACAGAGAGAGAGAGAGTTTTAAGGAATTGGCTCACACGATTATGGTGACTGGTAAGTCCACAATTTGCAGTGTGGACCATGAGGTTGGAGAACCAGGGAAAAGCCAATGTGCAGTACAAATTCAAAGACTGTCAAGCTAGAGAATTTCCTCTTACTCAAGGGAGAACAGTCTTTCCTATTCAATCCTTCAACCGACTGGATGAGATCCACCCACATTATAGAGAGCAATCAGCTTTATTCAAACTCCACTAATTTAAATGCAAATCTCATCCAAAAACATCTTCATGAAAACATACAGCATAATGTTTAACCTAACATCTGGGCACTTTGGCCCAGCCAAGTTGACACATAAAATTAACCATCACAGATAAGCATGTGTGTTTGGGTACTCTGTCCACTGACAGGACCCGGGAGCAGAAATCGCCAATAACAATAAGTACACCCAGTGTCCAACTCTTGAATTCTAATTGCCATTCTCCACTAAAAATAACAAGAGTTTCTTTAAAAAAAAAAAAAAAAAAAAAAAAAGGTTGATTACAGAATTGAGCAGGGAAAGTACAAGATGAGCCTGGAAAGTTTGTCGAGCCCCAAAATAAGGATGTGCTCAAAGAATGGTAGGGATGTGTCAAAAGCATACAGAAGCCAGTTTGAAGAGGCTCCCACTGGCCAATTATGAAACAATTTGGGCAACAAAATAAATAATAATAGAGAAGATGAAGTAGGTATATTTTTTCCTATTCCTCTTGCTTAGTATAATTAAAAACTCTGGGCATTACATATAAAACAAACATAACAAGACTCTGAGAGAAAGAAGGCAGAAGGCAGACCAGCTAGGGACTTCTGGAACCCAGGAAAAATATTGTGGTGAATTTCCTGAGTTTTTTTTTTTTTTTTTTTTGCCTTTTATATCCCAAAGAGGGTGCTGAAGAAGCCAGCAGTCCAGATGTCACTGAGTACAGACTAAAAAAAAAAAAAAGCTCAAGGACTGGACTAGGAAAAGTGAAACCTAGCAAGACAAAAAAAGAAAAAACTCTTAGAAAAATAACTGCTCTACTCTAGCCAAACTCCATAGGTAAAATTATGACCACACCTCTATTCATTGCAAGCAAAGTCCAACAGATGAGCCAAGAATTCCATCCCTGCAAGATGATAACTAGGTACTCCAACATCCCACTAAAGGTGTATCAGAGAAGGACACTGAGAATCTTATCCTCACAGACTGGTAATGAACCCTCCTCCTCCTATAGTGTCAGCGGAGACCACATGAAGAGCCTAGACTTCTGCTCTACCCATCAGTAATGAGGTACGTCTCCACACCGTAGGGTGTGTTAAAGGAGGAAAGCCTCATGGAAAGCCAAGATTTTCACCATTGTAGAACTGTAACAAAATCACCCCCACTACAGTGTCAGTGGACATAGGAACTCCAACCCTCACCTAGCAATAATGAGGAGCACCCTCCTCCCTCTACACACACATATCTTGAAGTCACTGAAGCCCAAAAGAGGTAAACCTGGACTTCTGTATCTACCTGCCAGCTCCTAGACAGCATTTCTGTCTTTCTCTGCCAGAGTAATGTCAGAAGAAGCCTACTAAAACAGAAGTTTTAGATCAGATCCAGAATCTCATAACATAACACAAAGTGTCTAGATTTCAAGAGAAAATTACTCATTATACCAAAAACCAAAACAATTTCTACTAAATGAAAAAAGACAATTAATAGTTACCAACACTGAGATGACACACATGTTAGAATTACCTGACAAAGATTTTAAAGCAGTCATAATAAAAATGTTTCAATGGTCAATTATAAACATGTTTGAAACAGATGAAAAAAATGAAAGTCTCAGCGAAGATATACAAAGAAGAACCAAATAGAAATTTTAGAACAGAAAAATACGGTAACTGAAATAAGAAAGCTCAGTGATGGCCTCAGTGGTAGAATAAAAACAGAAAAAATAATCAGTGAACTGGAAGATAGTACAATAAAATTTACTCAATCTGGATAAAGAAGAAATAAACTGAAGAAGAAAAAAAAGAAAAACAACAGAAACCTGTGGTGTTATAGTAAAAAGATTGAATGTTCATATAATCAGAATCTCAAAGAGGAGAAGGAGCAACACTAAAAAATTATTCAAAGAAATAATGAGAGAAAACTTCCCAAATTTGGCAAAAGATAAATCTACAGATTCAAGAAGTTGAGCAAACTCCAAACAGGAGAAGCCCAAAGAAATTTATACAAGACAGAGGATATTAAGCTTCTGAAAACTAAGACAAAATCTTGACAGCAACCAGGAAAAAAAAAATGACCTTTACCCATAGGGAAAAAGCAATTTAAATGTCATCAGATTTCTCATCAATGATCTCTGCAGCCAGAAGGAAGTGGCCCAGTATTTTTCAAGTGCTGAAAGAAAAGGACTGTCAAGCAAAGACCCTATACCTAGTAAAATATCCTTTAGGAATGAAAGGAAAGCAAGATCTTCTCAAAAGGAAACAAAATTAAGAAAATTTGCTGTCAACAGATCTACCTTAAAAGAAAATCTAAATAAAGTTCTCTAAACAGAAGGGATAAGATCAAAGAAGAGACCCCGAAACATCAGGGAGGGGGAATAAAATGAGAAACAAAAATATGGGTAAAGACAATAGGCTTTCTTTTTTTTCTTGACTTTTCTCAATTGTTTTACAGTTGAAGCAAGAATTATAGCACTGTCATATATAAGTCTAAAAGTATAGATAAAATATTTATGATAATTGTACCATAAATTGGAGAGAATAAAGAACATAAAGAGAGATAAAATTTCTGTACTTCACACAGCCTGAAAACACCAGCAGTTTGTGATAAGTGATGTAAGTATAATGCAATATCTATAGAAATCACTAAAAATACTGTAAAAAAAATATACACAGGCTGGGCATGGTGGGACACAGTTGTAGGCTAAATCAAAAATTAGCCAGGCGTGGTAGCAACACCTGTAATTCCAGCAACTTGGAAGGCTGAGGCGGAAGGATCACCAGAGCCCAGCAGGTCAAGGCTGCAGTGGCCAGGAGCGTG
>NW_007246678.1:922063-928957 GCF_000164805.1 Carlito syrichta | reverse complement strand
AGCCTAGGCAACTTGGCAAGACCTCATCTCTACAATAAATCAAAAAATTAGCCAGGCATGATGGCACGTGCCTGTAGTTCCAGCTACTTGGAAAGCTGAAGCAGGATTGCCTCAGCCCTGCAGGTCGACACTGCGGTGGCTGTGAGCATGCCACTGCCACCGCACTCCATCCTGGAAGACAGAGTAAGACTCCAACTTAAAAAAAAAAAAATGCAGCCGGGCTCGGTGGCTCAGCCTGTAATCCCGCACCTTTGGGAGGCTGAGGTGAGTGGATTACCTGAACCCGCAGGTTTGAGACCCGCCTGGGCAACTTGGTGAGACCTCATCTCTACAATAAATCAAAAATGAGCCGGGCGTCGTAGCGCACACCTGTAATTCCAGCTACTTGGAAGGCTGAGGTGGAAGAATCGCCAGAGCCCAGCAGGTCGAGGCTGCGGGGGCCGGGAGCGGCCACTGCACTCCAGTCTGGGCGACAGAGTGCGACTCCAACTCAAAAAAAAATAAAAATAAAAATAAAAATAAAAAATAAAAAATGCTATAAATAAATAAAAATGGCAATCTAAAAATATGTTCAAGTAACCTACAGAAAGACAAGAAAAAGAAAGCAGAGGAACAAAAAACACAGAGAATAAATATAAAGTAAAAGATAAAATGACAGACTTAAGCCTTAATGTCAGTAATTACATTAAATGTAAATAGTCTAAATATATCAATTAAAATACAGAGATTGACAGAATCATTAAAACATATAACCCAACTACATGCTGTCTATAAAAAACTCATTTCAAGTATAATGGTAAAAGTAGGTTAAAAGTAAAAGCATAGGCCAGGCATGGTGGTTAATGCCTGTAATTCCAGCACTTTGGGAGGCCGTGGTGGGTGTACTGCTTAAGTCCAGGAGTTTGAGACGAGCCTGGGCAACGTAGCAAGACTTCATCCACAAAAACACACACAAAAAAGTAAAAGCATAAAAAAGATATGTCACACAAATATTAATCAAAAGAAAGCAGGAGTGCCCACATTAATATCAGCTAAAGTAATTCAGAGTAAAGAAAATTACCAGAGACAGAGAGCAACATTACACAGTGATTTTAAAAAGTCAATCCACCAAGAAATTGAAATCCTGAATATGTATGAACCAAACAACAGAATGCAGAATATGTGAGACAAAAACTCATAGAAGTGAAAACAGAAATAGACAAACCAACCATTATAATTTGTTCAACATATCTCTCTCAATTATTCATAGAACAATTAGACAGAAAACCAGCAAGGATATGGAAAAACTCGATATCACCAACCAACAGACTCTAGATAGCATACTTACAACACTCCATCCAACAACAGCAGAATATACATTCAATTTAAACCACACACATATAAATTTGATAACTTTGACAAAATGAACCCATTCCTCAAAAAAGCACAAATTACCACAATTCACCTAAGCTGAAAAAAATTAACATATGCCAATATAGATCATGTCATGGTCCACATAGCAAACCTTGGCAAATTTAAAAGAACTGAAATAGAACAGAGTATGTTCTCTGATTACAATGGAATCAAACTAGAGATTTTTAGAAAAATAACAGAAGGGCCAGGTTCGGTGGCTCATCCTGTAATCCCAACACTTTGGGAGGCCAGGGCAAGTAGATTGCCTGAGCCCGTGTGTTTGAGACCAGCCTGGCAACTTGGTGAGACCTCGTCTCTACAATAAATAAAAAATTAGCTGGGTGTGGTAGTGCGTGCCTGTAGTTCCGGAAGCCTGAGGCAAAAGGATCACCAGAGCCCAGCAGGTCGACACTGGGGTGGCCATGAGTGTGCCATTGCACTCCAGCCTGGGTGACAGAGTGAGACTCTGACTCAAAAAATAAATAAATAAATAACAGAAGAATCTTCAAACACTCAGAAGCTAATAAATAACACACATCCAAAAAATGTATGGTTCAAACAGAAAGTTTCAAGAAAAATTTTTAAAAACATTGAACAAATGAAAGAGAAAATACAACATTAAAATGTATGGAACATAAATACAGGAATATTGTGAAGGCAATTAACACCACTAATGTTTATATTAACCATCAGAAATAGCGGCTCATACCTGTAATCCCAGCTCTTTGGGAAGCCAAGGTCGGAAGACCACTTGAGGCCAGGAGTTCAAGACCAGCCTGGGCAACATAGCAAGAACTCATCTATACAAAAAATAATAACAAAAACAATAATAAATAAGAATAAAGGAAATTTCTTCAATCAGTAATCTAAGGTCTTACCCCAAGAGTCTAGAAAAAAGTGCAAAATAAGCTCAGAGTAAACAGAAGGCAAAAATAATGAACACAAAGCTGGTTCTTGGAAAAGCTCAGTAAAATTAACAAACCTCTAGAAATGTTGATCAAGAAAAAAGAGAAGCCGGGCTTGGTGTCTCAGCCTGTAATCCCGAGCCTTTGGGAGACTGAGGTGAGTGGATTGCCTGAGCCCGCAGGTTCAAGACCCACCTGAACAGGCGAGACCTCATCTCTACAATAAATAAAAAAAATTAGCTGGGCATGGTAGCACGTGCCTGTAGTTCCAGCTACTTAGAAGGCTGAGGCTGAAGGATCACCAGAGCCCAACAGGTCGAGGCTGCGGTGGCCAGGAGCGGCCACTGCACTACAGTCTAGGCGACAGGGTGAGACTCCAACTCAAAAAAAAAAAGAAAAAGAAAAAAGAGAGAAGACATAAATCACCAATGTGAGGCTATTACTACAATGTGAGGCTATACCCTGCAAACAGCAAAAGGGAATCCCTTAAACCACACACATATAAATTTGATAACTTTGACAAAATGAACCCATTCCTCAAAAAAGCACAAATTACCACAATTCACCTAAGCTGAAAAAAATTAAACAGCCCTATAATTATTAAAGATATAGTATTTGCAATTTTTTTTTCTACTGAGTCAGGGTCTCGCTCTTGCTCAGGTTGAAGTACAGTGGCACAATAATGACTCACCACAGCCCTGATCTCCAGGGCTCAGTTGATCCTTCCACTTCAACCTCCTGAGTAACTGGGATTACAAATGTATACCTTCACACCCAGCCAGTTTTATTTATTTATTTATTTGTAGAGAAGAGGTCTTGCTACATTGCCTAGGCTGGTCTCGAACTCCTGGGCTCAAGCAGTCCTCCTACCTCAACCTCCTAAAGTGCTGGGATTACAGGTGTTAGCCACTGTAACTGATCCTTAATTTATTTTATTTTAAAGATATGGGGTACAATTTAGGGTTAGGTATATAAACTTTTTTTTTTGAGTTGGAGTCTCACTCTGTCACCCAGACTGGAGTGCAGTGGCCGCTCCCGGCCACCGCAGCCTCGACCTGCTGGGCTCCGGCGATCCTTCTACCTCAGCCTTCCAAGTAGCTGGAACTACAGGTATGCACTACCATGCCCGGCTAATTTTTGATTTATTGTAGAGATGAGGTCTTGCCAAGTTGCCCAGGTGGGTCTCGAACCCACAGGCTCAGGCAATCCACTCACCTTAGCCTCCCAAAGTGCGGAATTACAGGCTGAGCCAGCTGGGTACCCTTATTAATGTTATGTGTCCCTCCCCTCTGCTGGGAGTGTCCCACTACTGCCAATCTCTTTCTTTGGTATTACGGTAAATGATCAGGGTCTGCTCATGAGTGAGTACATGTAGTACTCTAACCTTTGTTTCTTTGAGTATTATCTTTGTTTCACTGAGTATTATAGACTCATCCACCAAGTTGCTATGAAATCTATAACTTTGTTTTTCTTTCTTTCTTTTTTTTTTTTGAGTTGGAGTCTCACTCTGTCGCCCAGACTACTAGAGTGCAGTGGCCGCTCCCGGCCACCGCAGCCTCAACCTGCTGGGCTCCAGCAATCCTTCCACCTCAGTCTTCTGAGTAGCCGGAATTACAAGCACGCGCTACCACGCCCGGCTGATTTTTTTGACTTATTGTAGAGATGAGGTCTCGCTGCCCAGGCAGGTCTCGAACCCGCGGGCTCAGGCAATCCACTCACCTCAGCCTCCCAAAGGCGCGAGATCACAGGCTGAGCCACCGAGCCCGGCAACTTTGTTTTTCTTTATGGCTATGTAATATTCCATCATGTATACTATACATTTTCTTTATTCATCCACTTTAAATAGGCAGCACAGCTGGTTCCACGTTTTTGCTATTGTGAATAAATACCTTAGCATCTTCCCAACCAGAGAAGTGAAAGACATTTAAAATGAAAACTACAAAACACTGCTCAAAGAAATCAAAGAAGAACACAAACAAATGGAAAAATATGCATGCTCATGAATTGGAAGAATCAATATTGTTAAAATATCCATTCTCCCAAAGGCAATATACAGATTTAACGCAATACCCATTAAATTACCAACATCATTCTTCTCAGACCTGGAAACAACAATACAGAAATTCATATGGAGACATAAATGACCATAAATATCCAAAACAATACTTAGCAAAAGAAACAAAGCAGGAGGTATAACACTTCCAGACTTTAAACTCTACTACAAAGCTATAATAATCAAAACAACCTGGTATTGGTGCAAGAACAGGTATATAGACCAACGGAACAGATAGAAATTCCAGAAACAAAACCTCAATTCCTCAACCAACTCATCAAAGCCTCCTCAAAAAACCAATGGAGAGAGGAGACCAGTAAATGGTGTTTCAGTAAATGGTGCTGAGAAAACTGGCTGACCACATGCAGAGATTGAAACAGGAACCCTACCCATCACCATACACAAAAATCAACTCTAAATGGACCAAAGACCTAAATGTAAAACCTCAAACTATAAGAATCCTAGAAGAAAATATAGGAAACACTCCTAGGCACATTGGAGTAGGCAACCAATTCTTGATCTACTCACCAAAAGAGAATACCATAAAGGATAAGATAGGCAAAGGGGACCTCATCAAATTGAAAACCTTCTTCAAAGCAAAAGAAACCATCAAGAGAGCAGGGAGACAGCCCATAGAATGGGAACAATATTTGCTAACTGTAAATTTGACAAAGACCTAAAAGGATCTACAAGGAACTCAAACGTGCCAAAGGAAAAAAAAAAAGCACTCCTATTAAAAGTAGGCAAAAGGTATGAATAGATACTTCTCAAAAGAAGACATATGAGCAGCCAACATATACATGAAAAAATGCTCAGCCTCACTAATCATCAAAGAAATGTAAATTAAAGCCACATTGAGATATCACCTAACTCTAGTCAGGATAGCCATCATCAAGAACTCAAAAAACAACAGATGCTGGAAAGGATGTAGGGAAAAGGGAACATTTCTACACTATTGGTGGAAGTGTAAACTAGTACAACCTCTCTGATCCTCAATTTAAAAAAAAAACAAAACTTTAAGACCAAATGGTTTCACTGATGAATTATATTCAATGTTTATTTTTTTATTTTTTAAAATTTTTTTGAGTCAGTGTCTCACTCTGTCACCCATGCTGGAGGCAGTGGCACAATCATGGCTCAATGCAACCTCTGTCTCCTAGGCTCAGTCAATAATTCTGCCTCAGCCTCTCGAGTAGCAGAGCCTTCAGGCATACACCTATGTGCCTTGCTAATTTTTTATTTTTTTATAGAGATGAGGTCTAGCTTTGTTGCCTAGTCTGGTTGTGAAATTCTGGCCTCAAGCAATTTCCTTGCCTTGGCCTCTCAAAGTATTTTAGGGATTATAGGTGCAAGCCCTGCAACTGGCTCAAATGTTTAAACACCAATTTTATACGATCTCTTCCAGAAGATAGATGAGAAAGAAACACTTCCCAATGTATTTGATGAAATTAATATCATCCTAACACCAAATCCAGAAAAAGATAGTATGAGAAGTGAAAAATACAGACCAATGTCTCATGGATACAGATAATCCATATGAAAATATTAGAAAATACAATTCACTAATATAAACAAGAATTGTGTATGATCAAGTGGGGTTTATTCTAGAAAGATATGTCTATTTGAATATTTTAAAATTTTAATATTTTAATTTTAAATATTTAATATTTTAATTTTAAATTTTTAATATTTTAATATTTAAAATATGTAATACCCTATGTTAACAGGATAAAGAAGAAAAAACATTATTATATCAATTGAAGCAGAAAAGCATTTCATAAATTTCAACACTTGTTTATGATAAAAACTCTCAAATAAATAGGAATACATGAAAATTTCCTCAACATGATAAACAGCATCTACAAAAAAAAAAAAAACTACAGCCAACATTACCCTTGATGGCAAAAGACTGAATGTTTTCCTCCTGAGATTAGGAACAAAGCAAGATGTTCCCTCTCACCACTCTTATTTGACATAGTGCTGGAAATTTGACTCAGTACAATAGGCATAAAAAACAACCAAAGGGCATGCAGACTGAAAAGAAAGAATAAAACTCCCTATTTACAGATGACCTGACTGGTTACATAGAAAATCCCAAGGATTCTTCCAACAATCTGTTTGAATTTATAAGTGACTTCAGCAAGATCTCAGGAAACAAGAAAAATATTTTAAAAATCAATAGTATTTCTATGTACTAGCAATGAACATACAGACTCAAATTAAAAAATATAATACCACTTAAAATTACTCAGAATAAATATTTAGGTGCAAATCTAACTAAACATATACAGGTCTTATATGCTGAAAACTACACAAGTCTGATAAAATAAATCAAAGGTAAATAAGTAGAGATATATACCATATTAACAGATTGAAAGATTCAACAAGCCGGGCTCGGTGGCTCAGCCTGTAATCCCGCACCTTTGGGAGGCTGAGTTGAGTGGATTGTCTGAGCCCGCGGGTTCGAGATCCACCTGGGCAGGTGAGACCTCATCTCTACAATAAAATTTAAAAATCAGCCGGGCGTGGTAGCGCATGCCTGTA
>NW_007246678.1:900210-921939 GCF_000164805.1 Carlito syrichta | reverse complement strand
ACTAAAAAAAAAAAAAAAAAAAAAAGAGGATGAAAAGACAAGTTATATACCGACAAAAAATATGTGCAAACCACTTATCCGACAAAAAGGCGAATATGTAGAATATATAAATGATTCTCAAACACAACAGTAAAAAAAAGCAAAAAATTTAATTAGAATTTGACAAGATGCCAGGCATGGTGGTTCATGCCTGTAATTTCAGCACTTTGGAAGGAGGAGGCAAGATGATTGCTTGAGTTCAGGGGTTTGAGCAACCTGGCAAGATCTCATTTCTACAAAAAAAAAAACAATTAGTCAGACATGGTAGTGTGCACCTATGGTTCCAATTACTTGGAATTCTGAGGCAGAAGGATTGAGCCCAGCAGGTGGAGGCTGCAGTGGCCGTGAGTATGGCACTGCACTCCAGCCTGGGTAACAGAGTGAGACTACAACTCAAAAAATAAAACAAATTAAGAAAATAGACAAAAGACACGAACAGACATGCCACCAAAGAGGTCACACAGATGGCAAATAAACACATGAAAAAGATGTTCAGCATTAGCCATAAGGGAAAAAACAAATTAAAACAACAATGAGATATTACTACATATAATCAAAAGAACTACAAAAAATAATAATGTAATACAAATGCTGATAAAGATGTGGATCACTCATGTATTGCTGGTGGGAATGTGAAATGGTATGGCCACTTTGGGAAACAACTGGCAATTTCTTTTTTTTTTTGAGTTGGAGTCTCACTCTGTTGCCCAGACTGGAGTGCAGTGGCCGCTTCCGGCCACCGCAGCCTCGCCTGCTGGGCTCCGGCGATCCTTCCACCTCAGCCTTCCAAGTAGCTGGAACTACAGACGTGCACTACCACACCCGGCTCATTTTTGATTTACTGTAGAGATGAGGTCTCGCCAAATTGCCCAGGCAGGTCTCGAACCCACAGCCTCAGGCAATCCACTCATCTCAGCCTCCCAAGGCGCGGGATTACAGGCTTAACCACCGAGCCCGGCCTTGTCATCTTAATTGAGGGATTAATTCTAGCATTCCCAACATCAGGGCAAGAAGTAATCATGTGCCTCTTGTTAGTAAACAACAGGAAGAGTATGGCATCATTTCTATGATATTCCAGCCAAAAATCATAGCCTGAATCTAGTCGTGAGGAAACACCAGATAAACCTGTATCAGAGAAAATTCTGCAAAATGATCAACTTGTTAACTTCAAAGAAAGGAAAATTAAGGAGAAGCTGAGGAACTGTTGTGACTGAAAAAGACTGGAGAGACATGACAAATCGGATCCTTTTGCTATGAAGGACATAGTTTGGGACAATTGAAGAAAGTTGAATGGGGTCTGTGAATTGGACAGCTATAGTACATAAATGTTAGTTTTCTGATTTTGATAGTTGTGTTGGTTTATTAGTTTGCTAGGGCTGCCATAACAAAATACCGCAGACTGGATGTCTTACACATATAAAAGAAAATGGATATTTGTGACTCCTAAAAGTTGTTAGGTCCTGAGGAAGGTTGACTTTGAGGACCCACTCATGGAACTTGACCTCTTATTTACTGACTTTTTGTTATAGGTTAATTTATTCCCTTAATCAGACCAGCATCCTTAATCAGTTTCTGGATCAGACCAGATGGCATCTGAGATAAAAGATCCTTTGACTAAGACAAAAGACTCCTATTTTTTTTTTTTTTTTTTTTTTCAGTTGGAGTGTCACTCTGTCGCCCAGACTGGAGTTCAGTGGCCGCTCCCGGCCACCGCAGCCTCGACCTGCTGGGCTCCGGTGGTCCTTCCGCCTCAGCCTTCCAAGTAGCTGGAAGTACAGGCGCACGCTACCACACCCGGCTAATTTTTTGATTTATTGTAGAGATGAGGTCTCGCTGCCCAGGCGGGTCTCGAACCTGCAGGCTCAGGCAATCCACTCGCCTCAGCCTTCCAAAGGTGTGGGATTACAGGCTGAGCACCGAGCCCGTCTTTACTCCTTACCTATTACATCCTTAATGTGGAATGTTAAATATACCTTTGCCCAAAAAGAAACACCATCTTATAATCAATCATATTGCTGTCACTATGCACTAACTTTGCATGGAAAATGTTAACCTCCCCCAGACCTTGACTATGTATGCAACCCTGAAACCTCTTCAGAGCACTAACCTCATCTTTTGGCATCTGTGTCCTTCCAGGTGGCCAACCTCAAACTTTGCACTCAAATAAACTCATTTAATCATATCACCTGAACCTCTTCATTAATGTTGACAAACAACAGAAATTTATTTTCTCACAGTTCTGGGAGCTAGAAGTTCAACAAGTTTGGTTTCCTCTGAGAGCCACAATCAGAGGATTTATACAAGGCCTCTCTCCTTGGCCACCTTCTCACTGCTTTGTCCCCTCATGATTATACTTCAGTGTACCAGCAGCCCTAGTGTCTCTTCCTTACCAGGACACCAGTCATATAGATTAGGGCCCTACTCTAATGGCCTCATTTTAACTTAATTGCTTCTTTATAGATCTTATCTCCAAACAGAGTTATATTCTTAGGTACTGGGAGTTGAAACTTCAAAATATTGATTTTGAGAGGACACAATTCAGCCCACAATAGCTGGGGCTATGTAAGAGAATATCATTGTTTATGGAAATATGCACTGAAGTATTTGGTGGCTGAGAGGAATCATATCTGTAGCTTTCTTTTGCTTGAGTGGTTCAGGAAAAAAAAACTTTTTTTGTACATTCTGGCAACACTTCTGTACACTGGAACTTACCTCAGAAGAAAAAAAATATATATATAAAAGTGTCATGATTATTAGGTCCAAAATAATATAATCAGGAAACAATCACACCTTTGTTTTTAAGTACTTATCAGCACACTACTCACTCAAATGTTATATAATGAAAAGGAGATAATTATGCAGTGAGGATAGCCTATGAATAAGATTGTGGTATCTAGAACTAGACTTCCTGAACTCCAATCCCTACTTTATCACTTATTTGATCTATGCCTTTGGGAACGTTTCTTAAACTATCCATGTCTTAGTTTCTCTTTCTTTCTTTCTCTCTCTTTTCCTTCCTTCCTTCCTTCCTTCCTTCCTTCCTTCCTTCCTTCCTTCCTTCCTTCTTTCTTTCTTTCTTTCTCTTTGAGTCAGGGGTTCTCACTCAGTCACCCAGGCTGGAGTACAGTGGCACAATCATGGCTCACCGTAGCCTCGACCTCCTGGGCTCAGGTTATCCTTCCACTTCAGCCTCCCAAATAGCTGAGACTACAGGCATGCACCACAACGCCTGGCTAATTTTTTTTTTTTTCTGTAGAAAAAAGATCTCACTATGTTGCCTAGGCTAGTCTTGAGTTCCTGGGCTCAAGCAATCCTACTGCCTCAACCTCCCAAAGAACTGGAATTACAGGCATGAGCCACCATGCCCAGCCTTCTATACAAAATATGCCAAACTCCATAAAATATTAAAGATTTATTCTGAAACAAATGTGAGTGACCTAGGTCCATGATACCACTCCAAAAGGTCTTGAGGACATGTACTCTGGGGTGGTTGAATTGCAGCTTGGTGTATATATATATATATATATATATTAGGAAGACATTATTTATAAAAACCATAAATCAATACATGTGAGATTGACATTGGTTCAGTATAGGAAGGTAAGACATCTCCAAGCAGGTCAGTCAAAGGTGAATTCAAAGACTTCTTGATTGGCAATTAGTACCAAATTAGACTTTGTCTTACAGAATTTTAAAATCAGTAAAGGAAGTTTCTTGATATGTAGATGAAGCCTTACAGGTGGCAGCCCTAAGAGAAACTAGAGAGCAAACATCTAGCTTGTCTGTGGACCTCCTGGAACGAGAGTTCTATACAGGTGTAAATTTCCCCAAAAGGTGCCCTTGCAAGATCTTTTTTTTATTTCTTTGTTATGTGATGCTATGCCAGAGTCAGGATGGAAAGCAAGCCTCATTATATAGGGTTAATAAAAACCTGTCTGATGAGTCTCTGTAGGGTAGAACTTCCTAGGCCCCTTAGTCAGGAATCTGGCAAGAGAGAGAGAGGATAAAAGATCAGAGTTTAGTCTTCAATATCAATGCCTTATAACAACCAAAACGAGTGACTGAGGCAGGTGTCTTAATCAACTGAGATTTATTGAACCAGATTGAAGGTGTGACTGGGAAAAACACAAATCACGGACCCATCTGTAGTTGTTTTTTTACAAAGGTGTAATCAGGAGGTTTAGTATTTATACATTTTCCTTAAAAAAGGAAAGAGGGCAGTGAGGTGCATGGCTACATACTTGTGACTTACTTGAGACTTTAGTTAGTGCCCAGTAAATCTACATTTTACATAAGATAAGTTGAACATTTGCAGAAAAAGGGAATAGAAAAAGCAGATATCTCAGAGAAGGAAGAACAAATTATTACACTTGTCTTATTTTTGTTCTGTAGCTGGGAAGACAAGTAATCAATGAAAGGACAGACTGAGAGTGGGAAGCCATTTTTCATCTTGTTCTTTTTTTTTGAGTTAGAGTCTCACTCTGTTGCCCAGACTGGAGTGCAGTGGCCGCTCCCAGCCACTGCAGCCTCGACCTGCTTGGCTCCAGCGATCCTTCCTAGTAACTGGAATTACAGGCACGCGCTACCATGCCCGGCTAATTTTTTGATTTATTGTAGAGATGTCTCACCTGCCCAGGCGGGTCTCGAACCCGCGGGCTCAGGCAATCCACTCACCTCATCTTGTTCTTAAACCCTGACACAATGATGAGAGAGTAGAAGCTTTGCTTTTGGAGAAATGCACACTTTAGGTATAATTAACTTTACTGACTTTGTCTTTTCAGAAACAGACTTCCAGGTATCAGAGGTATCTCATAGTGGCAATCAAGCTTGCCTAAAGTAAAGGGAATTTACAAAGCCTAAGGCATCATGCATTGGGCAAGGACTGTAAAAGTCATGAAAATTATAATTACAGAAGTTATAACCCCTCAGAAGGACAGCAGGTGGGGATTTGATCTTCCAGTAAATTGAGCACTAACTACAGGAAAGCCAAGGATCCCCCGAAACTACCCAGTGGGAACGCATAGGAGATAAGGGGAGGTGCACCCACCACTAGCTCTAAGGAATGTCATTTGGGAAGGTGCAGGAGAATTAGAATCCTTGTCACACCCTTCTCTAGGGGCTATGATAATGTGGGCGAACATTAATGGATCTCTGCGTCACAGGTTCTCCAAGACATCTACAGGTGGTCGATAAGGAAGTCACAGCAGTCACGGCAATCACGTGCAACATCTCCAAGAAAAGGAGTTAAGCCAGGACTCTGGGGGGCTACAACGCCACACTCACCTAGAGTATAGGACCACTCCCTGTCTGTGGGGGGTGAACTTTTCTTAAATAAATCTTTTCTTTTCTCATCTTTTTGTGTGTCACAATTCTTTGCATTAGCTCAGATCACTGGGTTCCCAGCACGCACCTCTGGCTTGCCAGCACGCACCTCTGGCTTGCCAGCCCCGGCAGTGCTGCACGCCTCTCTCCTCTTCTCCACTCTCATCCTGTCTGTCTGAACCCTAATAATCAACATTATCAACGTGGAGTCTTTTGAAAGGACTGGTTTCTGTTTAGCCCTCTGGAAACAAAGCCTGGTGGTGGTCAAGGAGGGAGGGAGTATAATGAGGCATGTCTGACCTCCCATTCAGTCATGGCCAGAAGCTCAGCTTCCAAGGTTTCTCTGGTGTCACCTCAGTCAAGAGGGGGTCTACTCAGTCAGATGGGGGCTTAAAACTTTATTTTATTTCTCACCTACCCATAGTCATTATGCAAAATTAAATGAGTTAATGTGTGTAAAATTATTTGGAGCAGTGACCTGAGTAAGAGCTCAGCAAATGTTAGCCTAAAAAGTAAAGTAACTATGAAAATAATAAGGTAGTTGTTCTGGAATCCAGATCTATTTCTGTTAGGATGTTCTTTGTTGAAAAATGAGTTATATTTTAGGTTCTCCCTTTAAATAGGGTTCCTAAAAGATCAAACAATATTACATATTTCTCTGTGTTACTGAACACAGCTGCCTGTTTGTTATAAATAACTCAATTCCTGGTCAATATTAAAAGCTTTTGTGTTTGGGGACTCACAAATACAAGCCCAGGTATCAAAATGACTACAAAACCAGAAACGTGAGTTAATGCTAAAAAGCATAAGATGCCAAGAGTTTCATAGAGAAGATCAAAGGGGATCCCAACACATCCCCCTCCATCCACCAGCTCCCCACACACAAAGTCAGGGCAAAAATTGCAGCAACAAGAAAGACCAGCTGTCTTTCCTCCATCCCCATCCTGACTTAATGAGGGCATGGCTTGGGAAAGGGTTGTCACCTAGGCTGGAGTGTAGTGGCACAATCACAGCTCACCACAGACTTGACCTCTTGGCTCAGATGATCCTTTTGCCTCAGCTTCCCTGCTTGTTAAAAATGGAGCCAGTTCTATACTGTGGACTTTTATTCTCTATTGTAATAGTCTTGAATAAAATCTGTTTTTACCACTTAAACAACCATTTAGTTCTGATTTTTCTTTGACACCTGCCCTGTAATCTGGCAGAGGGAAAAAAAGCCCCATTTCTCCCAGATATTGTTCACAGAAAATGGCATATTTAGGTGGAGACAGATGTTGTGTATAGAAAATGTGTTCACTAGCTGGATGTGGTGTCTTATGCCTGTAATCCCAGCACTTTTGGGAGCCAGAGATGAGAGGATTGCCTGAGCCCACGGGTTCAAGACCAGCCTGGGCAACATGGCAAGACCTCATCTCTACAATAAATTTTTTAAAAATTTGCTGGTTAAGCTCGCGGGTTCGAGACCCGCCTGGGCAGCGAGACCTCATCTCTACAATAAATCAAAAAATCAGCCGGGCGTGGTAGCATGCGCCTGTAGTTCCAGCTATGTGGAAGGCTGAGGCGGAAGGATCACCGGAGCCCAGCAGGTCGAGGCTGCGGTGGCCGGGAGCGGCCACTGCACTCCAGTCTGGGCGACAGAGTGAGACTCCAACTCGAAAAAAAAAAAAAAATTTGCTGGGCATGGTGGTGTACACCTGTGATTCCAGCTACTGGGAAGGCTAAGGCAGAAAGATCGCTTGAGCCCAGCAGGTCGATGCTGCAGTAGCCATGAGCGTGCCACTGCACTCCAGCCTAGGCAACAGAGTGAGACTCCGACTCAAAAAGAAAATGTGTTCTCTTTTCTATGCAATCATGATGGTGCCTATTGAAAATAGGGCACATTGTCCATTCTCTAACAGTGATGCCAGTCTCTTATGGCTCCCTGAGGACCTTATTCATTGGGGTATGCATTTGCAAGATGACCGGCCAGGGTTAGGTATATACCTGATTTATGGCCACAGATCAGGGCTATGCTAGGCAGTCATTCACTTTTACAGTGCCCAGCAAAGTGTTACCAAAATGCCAGGGTTTCTGCTGAGGTCCCAATTGCTCGCTGCACAGAAAGCTAATCACTGAGACAAGTATTGCCGGGGAAGAAGGCTTATTACTTGGGTAATATCAGCTAAGGAGAACAGCAAGTTCAGCCTCAATCAGTCTCCCCATCCCACTAAAGTCAGGGGTTTACATAGTGGAGCAGGAATGTAGACAACAGGAATTAGGGAGGAGTAAGGAAGAGGAGTTGGTAAACAAGAATTAGAGAGGGGTCTGGCATTTCATTGTCTGGATTGGTGATCAGGTGAGTTTCAGTTCCTTAATATAGGTCTGAGGATCAGTTTTCTGAGAAAGGAACTCAAATAAGACAAATGTAGGTTGAAAGCTTTAAGACTGGAAAGTCAATCTATCTTTATTTAAAAAAAAAAACAAAACTGTACGACTAGGTGTGATGGTTCACACCTGTAATCCCAGCACTTTGTGAGACAAATCCCAGAGGATTACTTGAGCCCAGGAGTCTGAGACCAGCCTGGGCAACATAGTGAGAACTTGTCTCTACAAAAATCAAAAAGTTAGCTGGCATGGTTGCATGTGACTACAATCCTAGCTACTCACGAGAATGAGGCAGAAGGATAGCCTGAGCCCAGGAGGTTGAGGCTGTAGTAAGCTGTGATCATGTCCCTGCACTCCAGCCTGGGTGACAGAGTGAAACCCTGTCTCAAAAAAAAAAAGTATATATATGTATACATATAGAGAGAGCTAATATATATATGTATATAAAATATATTTTTTGCATATAATATAACGTATTATTATTCTCATTTTTATTTGCTAGCTGCTAAGTTTCAAAATAAATAGGCCACTTAAAAATTACATGATTATGATTAGAATATAGAACATGAACATAGGAATTTTGTCTTTTTCATCACCCCAGCACCCCTAACAGTCATTGAATAACTGAATTAATGAAATTAAAGCTAGTCATCAAGTTAGCCAGGTATATGAATAATTTGAGATCATTGATTTGAATTTTTAAATTTTGGTTATCCTAAAACAAATAAGTAGAGGAAATCTGTCATTTTTGTTTATTGTCTTTTAAGTATCTGTGCAAGAATTTTATGAAACTTATTTCTGATAAATACCAGAACATTTCATTACAATATTTAACAAATCCTTGGATGTACAAATTATAACCAAAGTGTTTGTGTGTGATCCAAGCAATTTTCTTGAAACAATTTTCAAGAAATTATTTACAACCATTCTAAATATTGCTCAGGAATTGCTCTCAGAATTTATGTACCAAATGAAACAGAAGTATCGTGGCTATAACAAATCTACACAGTATAGTATGTGCCTGAATTAACTGGGCATCTTCTGAATTCCTTTCCTGAAGTTGTATCTTACTTGATAAATGGACTGATTTGTTAACTGTCCATGTGATTAAATGTTTGAAAATAAACTCACAAGACTTTAAATTTAATTTCAGTGAATGTTGATGGAACTGTAAAACTCTAACTTTCGTTTTGTTTTGCTTGAATTGGAGTCTCACTCTGTCGCCCAGACTGGAGTGCAGTGGCCACTCCTGGCCACCACAGCCTCGACCTGCTGGGCTCCGGCGATCTTTCCGCCTCAGCCTTCCGAGTAACCGGAATTACAGGCGCGCGCTACCAAGCCTGGCTGATTTTTTGATTTATTGTAGAGATGAGGTCTCGCTGCCCAGGCAGGTCTCGAACCTGCGAGCTCAGGCAATCCACTCACCTCAGTCTGCCAAAGGCGCGGGATTACAGGCTAAGCCACCAAGTCCAGCTTCTTGAGACCATTATAGCTGGTTTTATGACTTGAAGTCAATCTCAGTAAAGTGGAGGATAGCTTCTCTTTGGCTTCAGACCATGTTACCTGGAGATTCTATTTGGGGTCCCATTTGTGCCCTAAATGAAGGATACAGAAGGGAAGGGACAAGATCCTGTGTCTACTCCGTCTTCTATGAATAGTAACAGTGCCAGCTGCTGTAAGCCACAGCTCTTTGGCTTGGGTCATGGCAAGCATTAAAGATTTCAATGGGGAAATGTTACAATCATTATAAGTATCTAGACTAGAGATGCAAAACAGACTAAACCAGCAGTTCTCAAAATTTTTAGTCTCAGAATCCTTTTACAGCTCTCAAAGTTCTCTAAGACCTCAAAGAGCTTATTATAAATAGCTTATTTTTTAAATAGCTTATTATTTTTTAAAAATTTGTGTGGTTTTATCTTTCACTATTTACCATTTTAATTTTAATTTTGCCCAGAAAATTTAGGTATATTTACTTGAAAATTACAATACTAACCCATTGCATGTTAACACAAATAATATGCTTTTTTTTTTTTTGAGTCGGAGTCTCTCTCCGTTGCCCAGGCTGGAGTGCAGAGGCACACTCATGGCCACCCCAGCATTGATCTGCTGGGCCCCAGCGATCCTTCCGCCTCAGCCTTCCAAGTAGCCAGAATTATAGGCACGCATTACTACACCCAGCTAATTTTTGATTAACCTTGGCAAGGTCTCACCAAGTTGCCCAGGCTGGTCTTGAACCCTCAGGCTCAGGCAATCCACTTGCCTCGGCCTCCCAAAGTGCTAGGATTACAGGCTGAGCCACCGAGCCCAGTCAATATACTTTTAATGAAAAATAAGGATTTCCAAAACAAAAAACATTAGTGAGAAGGATGGCATTGTTGAACATTTTTGCAAATCTCTTTAATGTCTGGCTTAGTAGAAGACAGATACAGTCTCATATCTGCTTTTACACTCTGTTGCAATATCTGTTTTGATTTAAGTATGAAGAAAATATGTGAAAGAAAATATGCATACTTGTACATATGTACATAATTGGAAAAGAAAGTTATACACTGTCAGTCTTCTTTTTTTTTTTGAGTTGGAGTCTCACTCTGTCGCCCAGACTGGAGTGCAGTGGCCATTCCCGGCCACCGCAGCCCCGACCTGCTGGGCTCCGGCGATCCTTCCGCCTCAGCCTTCCAAGTAACTGGAACTACAGGGGTGCGCTACCACGCCCGGCTAATTTTTTTTTTATTTATCGTAGAGATGAGGTTTTGCCTGCCCAGGTGGGTCTGGAACCCGCGGGCTCAGGCAATCCACTCACCTCAGCCTCCCAAAGGCGCGGGATTACAGGCTGAGCCACCGAGCCCGGCCACTGTCAGTCTTTTTAGATAATTATACAAACTTGTCTTTGATACCAAAACTTGACAAGTAGTCATTTCTTAAAGATTTGCTGCGTAGTGGATTCTGAAAACATATCAATATATTTCTCATCCTCTGTTACTTTAAAATTCACTAGCCGGAGCCCAGCAGGCGAGACTGCGGTGACCGGGAGCGGTCACTGCACTCCAGTCTGAGTGACAGAGTAAGATTCCCAACTCAATAAATAAATAAATAAAAGACCATGAATCCAAGAGAAGAAGCCTGACAGACTGGAAGGAGTAAAGCACAGTGGACCAAAGGACCCAGGGAGATTGAAACACAACTGTAGTGAGAACCATTGAACGGGAAACTGGAAGGAAAGACAGGAACATGGCTGGGGGAATGTGGGGTGGTGGAGCTACTGAACACATTCTCCAAACATTGCACTTATTCAACATGTTTAAAATACTAAAATTATGATGACGACTGGGTGCAGTGGCTCATGCCTGCAATCCCAGCACTTTGGGAGGCCACAGTGAGAGGATCGATTAAGCTGAGGAGTTCAAGATCAGCGTAGGCAACATAGCGAGACTTCATCTCTACAAAAAAAAATTAACCAGTCATGGTGCCATGCACCTGCAGTCCTAGCTACTTGGGAAACTGAGGCAAAAGGATCACCTGAACCAGGAGGTCGAGGCTGTGATGAGCTACAATCATGCCACTACACTCCAACCTAGGTGACAGAGTAAGACCCTGACTCAAAAAAACATATATATATATATATATATATATATATATATATATATATATATATATATAAAGAAAAAAACAAAGAAACAAATTATGATGAAAAGGTACTAGCATAAAAGCAAGACACTGAGAGCCAAGACACATGGATAAGTTAGTGATGCCTTGTTAGCATCCTTATTGCTTCTCTGTCAACCATTTCTAGCACAGGCCCCAGACCGTGAATCACACCCTACCACCTCCCATGTTCCATCTTCCCAGTATTAGAATATGGCTGAATCTGTGAAAAGGTGAGGGTAAAGTTACAGATCAAGATGCTTAAATTTATTATTTTGGAGATGGGTGGTTTTAAGAAAGGACAAGATCACCATGGGAGTGAGTGGCAGAAGTAGAGAGAAGGCTATGAAAGATAAGGAAGTCAGAGAGTCATAGAGGGTACTCCATACAGGGTGACAGCACACTTGACAGAGAAGGCTGTGGGTCAAGGATCAAAATCTTCGTTGAATGATGGAGTGTAACCTGGAGGTGGGTACACGACAGAGTTCAGAGGAGGGACAGGACAGCTGACCAAGAGTCATCACCCTTTGTACAGAATTGTTTACAGGAGAGTGAGGGAGTAATGTTCTAGAAGAAGCAGTAGAAAGCAAGTCAGATCCAAAAACCTCATGTTGATCCTGTGGTAAGTGGAGTAGAAGAGCATAAACAGCCAACACTTAGCCTAGAGAAAGAAACATGTTAGAATCATTCCCTATGCTGTGTTCCAATGGACTGTGTCACCCCAAAATGTGACAAAAGTTTGGCTTTCAAACTTGCCAAACACACGCTCTGAGCTAGCTATGACCTTGGCTGGAAAAGTGCTGACCTCGGGAAGAACTTTGATCTTTAGAAAAACTCTGGAAGAGTCAGATTTCATTTAAGACAAGGAGATAAGGGATGGAAGAGAAAGGCTGATTATGGTGGGGTAGAATAAATAAATGAATATTTATTTGAGAGAAAACGGAGGTTAACTGCCTCTGAGATTGTTTTATCACTTGACTGAAAGCTGATGAAGGCAAGGACTAGGTACCTTGTTCACCTCTATATCCCCAGGGCCCAGCACTATCCCCCGCAAATAGCAGGTCCTTAAAATATACTTGTTAAAAGTGAAAATGTATGTCTTGCTGGTCTAGTTGTAGTATGGAAGGGAAGCGGATGGGAAAAGTCACACTTTAAACCTTCATTAATGGAAATAAGTGGGTATAGAGCACAAAGCAAATTGAAAGTCTACACCCTGAAGACAAGCTTTGCAAAGTGCCTTGTCTCCTGATGTCCAAAGTCATTGTTTCAGAAGTGCAAAGTACCCTGAGATGCTTCCTCCCTAGGTGAGTTTTCAAGTACTGTAACAGAGGCTGGGAAGTAGAGATGGGAAGAAGAAAGGGAAAGAAATAGAAAGAGATAAAGAGAGAGAGAGATGTTAATTACAAAAGGGTATAACTAGTACTCACCTGAATTCAAAAGTAGGAATTCAGGTTCTGTGTTTCATATGAAGAAAGGAATACTAGCTAGATAAGATGCTTATTAATTCTTAACAGAACTGGAAAGAAACACATGTAATGCTAGAAATACAGTAGTTATCTCTGGCTAGTAGACTTATTTTTCCTTCCATGTACATTTCTTTATGTCTGCACTTCCTATACTGGATATATATAAAACTTTGATTTTTAGAAAAACTGTAGAAAAATATGTATGCCTCTTTTAAATTTCCTGCAAGCCAAGAATAGCTATTTTTAGGGTAAAATTGGTTGCAAACTAAAGGATTTATAAAGCTCCAAAAGAAATTATCTCTAATAATTTCAGCAGTAGTGCAGTAATTGTGAAGAATAAATACATAGTACATTTAATAAAATGAAAGTAGTGAGGAAAGCAAACAACATGCAAGACACCAGCTGTAAGACTCAATGTTGCTACTTATCACAAAACATCATCTACAGTGTATATATAAAAGAGAAAATTCAGGGCTGCTAGAAAGCTTATTACCCATACTGAGAGAAAGACACACATTTTAGGAAATCAGCATGAAAAGCTATTAAAGTAGAAATAAACTAATACCTATTATTCTCTCTTTCAAAACATTTTTTTTTTCTAAATGTAGAAACAGGTTCTCACTGTGATGCCCAAACTGGTCATGAACTCTTGGCCTCAAGTAATCCTCCCACCTCAACAACCCAAAGTGCTGGGATTACAGGCATGAGCCACCACACCCAGCGATATTATTTCAAATAGTTTCAGATTGATATTAATCTGAAATTAGATGAGAAATTTTAGCTACATCTACACACACATTAGCATAACGAAGATTAAAAAGACAACATATCAAGTACTGGCAATGAAAATCCAGTAGAGAAAACTGGAACTCTCCTACATTGCTGGTGGGAATGCAAAATGGTAGAGACACTTTGGAAGTTAGTATGAAAGGTTTTTAAAAACATAATACATACATTCATCACATTATCCAGCAATTTCACCCCTACATAATTACCCAAGAGAAGTGAAAACACATGGGTACCCAAAGACTTGTCTATGAATGTTCATAGTAGCTTTATTCCCTTATTGGAAACATTCCAAATATCCACCGGCTGGTAAGTGGATAAACAAATTGTGGTATATCCATGCAATGAAACAGAAGTTGATCCTGATGTTGAAAGAGAGAAAATCAGGAAGGTATTCCAGAGTATATGTACCAGAACTGATCCTTGAATGGCATTCAAGGATGCCAGAAGAACATGAGATCCGAATAAAACTGTTAGGCTGTAGACACAGGAAAGCATTAATTTTTTCTCACCTGTTATTGTAGTCTTCACATGCCTCAGCACAAATTTTTTAAATAACAGCTTTGTTACACTATAATTCACATACTATACAATTCATCCATTGAAAGAGTACAATTCAATGATTTTAGTATATTTCTGAGTGGCACAACAATCAATTTCAGAACATTTTCTTTTTTTTTTTTTTTTGAGTTGGAGTCTCACTCTGCCGCCCAGACTGGAATGCAGTGGCCGCTCCCGGCCACCGTAGCCTCGACCTGCTGGGCTCCGGCGATCCTTCCGCCTCAGCCTTCCAAGTAGCTGGAACCATAGGTATATGCTACCATGCCTGGTTAATTTTTTTATTGTAGAGATGAGGTCTCGCCAAGTTGCCCGGGTGGGTCTCGAACCTGCGGGCTCAGGCAATCCACTCACCTCAGCCTCCCAAAGCGCTGGGATTACAGAACATTTTCAATACCCCCAAATAATTCACTACTCATTAGCTGTCACTGCTTATTTCCCTCTAAACCCCACATCTCATCCCTATGCAACCCTATTTTCTGTCTCTACTGATTGGGGTATTGTAGACAATTCGTATAAATGGATACATACACTATGTGGCCATTTGTATCTAGCTTCTTACACTTGGTAAGATGTTTTCAAGGGTCATCCAATGTTGCAATACAGCCTGCCATTTTAACATTTGCTATAAACTGGTTTGTAATACACTTGTTTCATTAATTAAATGCCTATGAAGGCTAACATTTGGGGCAGACATTATTATGTAATGGGGTTGTATCTAATGTAATGCTATGTAAAAACCACTCCAAATCATTATGGTGTAAAACCATAACCATTTTATTATGCTCAAAGTTTTGTGGGTCAGGAATTTGGGTAAGGCATAGCTGAGACAACTCATCTTGGTTTGCAATGTCTGGAGTGGTTCAAAAGGCCAGAGATTGCTGGAACGGTTTCAAACAGTCTGTATATCTTGGCCAGGTCTGCCTTCATGGGTGTGAGCTCTGTGCTGATTCAACATAAAAAAACTCCTTCCTGGTTTAATTATCTGTTGATACCATCTTAAAGTTCTAAAGTTTTAAACAAGAAAACTTGCGCGTTCTCATTTATCACTGGACCCATCAAATTATGTTACCAGTTCCTAAGCTCTAGTTGTCATCTGGATTCTTCAGTTCTTCTCTACCTTACATCTGCTTTGACTAAAATGTCAAAGATGACTTCTTCACTCACATATCTGGTGGCCTGTGTTGGGATGGTTAGAAAAGCTGGAGATGGTCAAACATCTTTCTCCCTCTCTCTACATGGTCTCTCTACGTGGTTAGCTTGGGTTTCCTTATGACATGGAATTTGTAGGGTAATTAGACCTTTCACATGGCGCATCATTTCCTCTTATGTGAGTAGTCTAAGCTCCTGGGAAAATAACTGCAAGAATTTTTATGATCTAACTTGGCAAATCATATAATATAACTTATAGCCCATTTTATAGGTCAGAATCTTGCTTGTGCTTTCTGGAACTTTTGTTCTTCAAAAGACACTAATAAAGAAAATGGAGCTTTGGCCCTCTCTCCTACCTTGGGGAGGTGGATCTCTCTCTCTCTCTCTCTCTCTCTCTCTCTCTAATATACTTTTAAAATAAATTATATTGCCGGGCTCGGTGGCTCAGCCTGTAATCCCAGCACTTTGGGAGGCTGAAGTGAGTGGATTGCCTGGGCCCACGGGTTCGAGACCCACCTGGGCAACTTGGTGAGACTTCATCTCTACAATAAAATAAAAAATTAGCTGGGCGTGGTAGCACGCGCCTGTAGTTCCAGCTACTTGGAAGGCTGAAGCAGAGGGATCGCCGGCGCCCAGCAGGTCGAGGCTGCGGTGACCGGGAGCGGCCACTGCACTCCAGTCTGGGTGACAGAGTGAGACTCCAACTCAAAAAAATAAACAAAAAATAAACTATATTTTCCAACCTAAGAAAAAATGAAAGGGCCAGCTCATGCCTATAGCCCCAGCACTTTGGGATGCCAAGGAGGAAGATCCCTTGAGTACAAGAGTTTGAGACCAGCCGGACTCAGTGGCTCAGCCTGTAATCCCACGCCTTTGGGAGGCTGAGGTGAGTGGATTGCCTGAGCCTGTGGGTTCAAGACCCGCCTGGGCAACTTGGTGAGACCTCACCTCTACAATAAATCAAAATGAGCCAGGCGTGGTAGCGCACGCCTGTAGTTCCAGCTACTTGGAAGGGTGAGGCGGAAGGATCGCCAGAGCCCAGCAGGTCGAGGCTGCGGTGGCTGGGAGCGGCCACTGCTCTCCAGTCTGGGTGAGAGAGTGAGACTCCAACTCAAAAAAAAAAAGGGTTTGAGACCAACCTAGGCAACATATCGTGAGCCCCAACTCTACAAAATAAAATAAAAGTTAGTTGGGCATGCTGATGCACGCTTGTAGTGCCAGGAACTTAGGAGACTGAGGAGGGAGAATCACTTAAGCCCTGGAGATCGAGGCTGCAGTCAACCATGATTGTGCCACTGCCCTCCAGGCTGGGTAACAGAGTGAGACCTTGTGTCTACAAAATTAAAAATTAAAAGACAAGCCACACACTGAGACCAAAATTTGCAAAACAAATATTTGATAAAGAACTTTTAAGAAAGTTACTATGAGCAGCCCAGATTCAAAGAAGAGGAAATTAAACTCTCCTTCTCAATGGGAGGAGTAGCAAAGAATTTGGCTAATGTTATCTTTAATCTACCATGGGCTGATATCTAATACATTCATTTTGAGAGGGACAGATTATATTTGTTATAGAAGGAATGAAAATAGACCAATGTAATACTCAATTTCTAATATTCAAAATAAGTAAGGCAATATGCTTGCAAATCAGACCTTTATCTCTCCTTTAAGACTATGAAGGACTATGGTTAGGCCATAAATTATAGATTTTAAAAACAGAGAACAGATCCAACAAAACATCTCAAAAATCATCCACCATGACCAAGTAGGCTTCATCCCTGGGATGTAGGTTTGGTTCAACATCTACAAGACCGTAAATGTAATTAAATACATCAACAGATGTAAAAATAAGAATCACATGATTATATCATTAGATACAGAAAAGGCTTTTGATAAAATCTAGCATCCGTTCTTGCTAAAAACCCTCAAACACCTAGGCATAGAAGGAATATACCTCAAAATAGTGAGTACCACCTTTGATAAATCCACAGCCAGCATACTGCTAAATGAACAGAAACTAGAAGCCTTTCTGAAAATCAGAACAAGACAAGGCTTCCCACTCACCCCTCTGTTTAACATTGTGTTGGAAGTCCTAGCTAGAGCCATTAGACAAGATAAGAAAATCAGGGGTATCCAATTAGGAAAAGAGGAAGTTAAGTTACCCCTCTTTGCTGATGATATGATCCTATTCCTCGAAAACCCAAGAGATTCTGTCAAAAACCTCCTTGCCCTGATAAAGGACTTTGGCAAAGCCTCAGGGTACAAAAAAAATGTGCAAAAGACAGTTGCATTCTTATACACCAACAACAAACAGAGAACCAAATAAAAAGCACAATCACATTCATAATAGCCACAAAAAAAAAAAAACCCTTGATATTTTCCTAACCAGAGAAGTGAAAAACCTTTAGAATGAAAACTACAAAATACTGCTCAAAGAAATCCAAGAAGACACAAACAAACTATTCCATGCTCATGGATATGAAAAATATTCCATGCTCATGGATAGGAAGAATCAACATTGTTAAGATGACCATCATACTAAAGGCAATCTACAGATTCAACACAATACCCAGTAAATTATCATTCTTCTCAGACCTAGAAATGACATTACAGAAATTCTTATGGAAGCTGGGCTCGGAGGCTCAGCCTGTAATCCCATGCCTTTGGGAGGCTGAGGTGAGTGGATTGCCTGAGCCTGCAGGTTCGAGACCCACCTGGGCAACTTGGCAAGACCTCATCTCTACAATAAATTTTAAAAATTAGCCGGGCATGGTAGCACATGCCTGTACTTCCAGCTAATTGGAAGGCTGAGGCGGAAGGATCACCGGAGCCCAGCAGGTCGAGGCTGCGGTGGCTGGGAGCGGCCACACACTCCAGTCTGGGTGACAGAGTGAGACTCCAACGCAAAAAAAAAAAAAGAAATTTATATGGAAACATAACATCCATGAATAGCCAAAATAAAACTTAGCAAAAGAAATAAAGTGGGCCGGGATCGGTGGCTCAGCCTGTAATCCCGCGCCTTTGGGAGGCTGAGGTGAGTGGATTGCCTGAGCCTGCAGGTTCGAGACCCGCCTGGGCAGCGAGACCTCATCTCTACAATAAATAAAAAAAAATCAACCGGGCATGGTAGCGCATGCCTGTAATTCCAGCTACTTGGAAGGCTGAGGCGGAAGGATCGCCAGAGCCCGGTAGGTCGAGGCTGCGGTGGCCGGGAGCGGCCACTGCACTCCAGTCTGGGCGACAGAGTGTGACTCCAACTCAAAAAAAAAAAAAAAAAGAAATAAAGTGGGAGGCATCACACTTCCATACTTTAAACTTTATTATAAGGCTACAATAGCCTATAAAAACAGCCTGGCTTTGGTATAAGGAACAATGGAACAATGGAACAGGATAGAGATTCCAGAAGCAAAATCTCAATTTCTCAACAAACTCATCTTTGGCAAAGCCTCCACCAACAACCACTGGGGAGAGAAGAACCTATTCAGTAAATGGTACTGGGGAAACTGGCTAACCACATGCAGAAGATTGAAACAGGACCCCTACCTATCATCACACACAAAAATCAGCTCTAAATAAATCAAAGACCTAAGCATAAAACCTCAAACTAAATCCTGATCAAAACCCCAAAAGGCCATGCCATAAGAGATAAGATAGACAAGTGAAACCTCATTAAACTGAAAAGCTTCTGTAAAGCAAAAGAAACCATTAAGAGAATGGGGAGACAGTTCACAGAGTGAGAAAAAATATTTGCCAACTGTATATCTGACAAAGGTCTAACATCCAGGATCTACAAGGAACTCAAATATACTGGGAAAAAAAAAAGCCCCATTAAAAAATGGGCAAAAGGCCAGGCTCGGTGGCTCAGCCTGTAATCCCAGCACTTTGGGAGGCCGAGGTGAGTGGATTCCCTGAGCCCAAGGGTTCGACATCCGCCTGGGTAACTTGACGAGACCTCATCTCTACAATAAAAATAAAATAAAATAAAAATTAGCCGGGCATGGTAGCACGTGCCTGTAGTGACAGAGTGAGACTCCAACTCAAAAAAAAAAAAAAAAGGCAAAAGACACTTCTCAAAAGATATATGGGCAGCCAACAGACGCATGAAAAAGTGCTCAGCCTCACTCATCATCAGATAAATGCAAATCAATAACCACATTGAGATACCACCCAACCCCAGTAAGAATGGCCATCATTAATAAAACAAACAACAACAGAAAACAGTGTGGCAATTTTAAACTAGAAATTGACCTCCCATATGACCCAGAAATCCCCCTACTGGGAATATACCCAGAGGAACTCAAAGAATTCTACAAAAAAGATACTTGCACAATGCACTTTACCTGTATGATGTCCATTTGTATAACTAAGCCTAAATTGTACCTCACATCTTTAAAATAAAATAAAATAAAAAACAGAAGGCAAAGTTCTTTCCCTTTCCATCCCTTAAGGACAGTGGTAAGTAGAGAGGAAGGTGGTGAGTGAAATGTTAGTTTTTCTTTTCTGTGTTCTTCTGCTTGGTGAAAGAAGTACATTTGGTAAATGAGGACAGAGAGGGAGTCTTTTGTCCTGTACCAGCCTTGGTATCTCATTTGAGGCCTTCTCTGAAAGGTCACCTCATAGAGTCTCCTGTCAAAACGAACTTGAGGCTGGGCTCGGTGTCTCAGCCTGTAATCCCAGCATTTTGGGAGGCCGAGGTGAGTGGATTGCCTGAGCCCGCGGGTTTGAGACCCTGCTGGGCAACTTGGTAAGACCTCATCTCTACAATAAATCAAAAATTAGCCAGGCGTGGTAGCGTGTGCCTGTAGTTCCAGCTACTTGGAAGGCTGAGGTGGAAGAATCACCAGAGCCCAGCAGGTCAAGGCTGCAGTGGCCGGGAGCGGCCACTGCACTCCAGTCTGAGTGACAGAGTGAGACTCCAACTCAAAAAAAAAACAAACTTGAAAATATAATATGGTCAGTGGCCGTAAGGGGGTAGGGGAACTCTCTAGTAAACCTTATTTCATATCTGGATTCTTCTGATCTCTGGCCTGCCTAATCAATAGATACCACACTGAGTCCACATGAATGACACTGTCTTCTCAAAGTGTTACTACATGTCATGAGTCACACATATCAACCTCACACATCTAGGATTGTTTGCTTTGTTATTTTGAGACTGGGTCTCACTCTGTAGTCCACACTGGAGTGTAGTGGCATGATCATAGCTCATTGTAGCCTTGAACTCCTAAACCCAAGAACAGCTTCCTCAGTGCTACAGGTGTGCACCACCACACCCAGCTACATCTGGAACATCTTTTTTTTTTTTTTTTAATTTTATTTGAGCTGGAGCCTCACTGTCACCCAGACTGGAGTGCAATGGCATGCTCCCGGCCACCGCAGCCTCGCCCTGCTGGGCTCCGTTGATCCTTCCTCCTCAGCCTTCCAAGTAGCTGGAACTACAGGCATGCACTACCACACCCAGCTAATTTTTTTTATTTATTGTAGAGATGAGGTCTTGCCAAGTTGCCCAGGGAGGTCTCTAAACTGCAGGTTCAGGCAATCCACTCACCTCAGCCTCCCAAAGTGCTGGGATTACAGACTGAGCCACCAAGCCCAGCCTGAAACATCTTAAGTAAAGAAGCACAAGGACCAGAAAGCTGACAGAGGTCAGCCATTTAAACCAAGACTATGATTATTTAGTGGGACTGAAAATTATTAGATTAAGCCAAGTGGACCACATTGAACATTTAATTAATATCCCAATTAATGACAAAGTGTATTGGTAGAAAGATCAGACTTTTTACTTTTAAAAAAATGAGGAAGAGAGAAGAAATTAGTTTTCTTTGCATATCTGTGTTGCAGTGAAAGTTAAGTTTGTGATTCCATTACAATACACATCATATAGTGCTACATAAAACCACAGGGTGGATTCTTGAGTTACATGTAGCTTCAAATATCGAACCCAGGGAAGGGCTAGGAGGAAAGAAATTGAATGAGTTCAAACCAGAGGCTTGTGTGGGGGAAAAGAACCAAGCACATTTAGTCAGCACAGGGTTCCCCAGGGCAGAGTCGGGTGAAGGAAAGGATCCAGCAACAGTGGGGTCTCCCTTCCAAATCAATCTCCTGAGGAGGAGTTATGGGTGAGAAAAAGACCAACTGGGCAGCAAGACGTTAACTGTGTCATTCCATCTTATAACTCATCATGCAGTGCAAATTAGTTACATGTTTTTCAGGAAAAAAAAGGAGGACTGGCTTCCTAACTCATTGCTGGGAATATTCTCAGTGTAAATTCTTAGTGTACATTGACTTCTGGCAAGAATCTGACTCAATAAAATAGATAAATAAATGAGGTGTAGAAAATAGGCTGTCAGCCGTGCTCGGTGGCTCAGCCTGTAATCCCGCGCCTTTGGGAGGCTGAGGTGAG
>NW_007246678.1:891537-899962 GCF_000164805.1 Carlito syrichta | reverse complement strand
CCTGAGCCCGCAGGTTCGAGACCCGCCTGGGCAACTTGATGAGACCTCATCTCTACAGTAAATCAAAAATTAGCCGGGCGTGGTATCGCGTGCCTGTAGTTTCAGCTACTTGGAAGGCTGAGGTGGAAGGATCGCCGGAGTCCAGCGGGTCAAGGCTGAGGTGGCCGGGAATGGCCACTGCACTCCAGTCTGGGCGACAGAGTGAGACTCCAACTCCAAAAAAAAAAAAAAGAAAAGAAAATAGGCTGTCGAGCCGGGTTCAGTGGCTCAGCCTGTAATCCAGTGCTTTGGGAGGCTGAGGTGAGTGGATTGCCTGAGCCCGCACGTTCGAGACCCGCCTGGGCAACTTGGAGAAGACCTCATCTCTACAACAAATCAAAAATTAGCTGGGCATGATGCATGTGCCTGTAATTCTGGCTATTTGGAAGGCTGAGGTGGAAGGATCGTTGGAGCCCAGCAGGCCGAGGCTGTGGTGACAGGCAACATGCCACTACACTTCAGCCTGGGTGACAGAGTGAGACTTCAACTCCAAAAAAAAAAAGAAAAGAAAATAGGCTGTCATTAAAATTAAGATATATTTGGGGCAAGACAAAAACAGCCAGTTTGAGGGGAATTCCATCATCCTCCTGGTTAAGAGTAAGGTATTTCTGTGTAAATGGGAGGGGAAGGGCATACATACTCCTGGGAGGGTCCTGGAATTCGGGACGGGAGGGCCCCTGTGACTGGGTTCCCTATCCTTCCTTGGAACTGAACAAACTAAGAAGGAGATGCAGCAATAAGAAGATCCTTCTAATGTTGTAGTAATGACTGGTATACCCTGTTCAACAAGTTGGGAACTCTGCAGAGGGACTTTGATATGTGAATTTGCTAATTAGCATAAATAAGTGGGTTGATTTACACATATGATTCATAAACATTAACTTGCTGGTTTTTTCTTTCATAACTGTTTGTACTTCATGTGAATTATGCCACCTTTTACAAACAGCATAAAGTTTTTAGGAAAAATTATTTTCTAGTTTGTTTAAATACTTTGAAACTATGGATGCTCCTCCAGTTACATCCTGTAATCCTATTATGAGTTGAGGAGCATACTGAATGCATATGGTTTCTGTATGGTCTTTTAAGTCGAAAAATAGTCAGACTACCCTAAGGATGTCTACATTTTGTTACACTGTACAGAAGAAAGTAGCTTTCATTTGGGTATTCATTAATAGCTATTTATTAATAACATAGCTATTTGTTACAATTAATATAGCTTAAAACTAAAAAGAGTGAATTTTACTATCTGTATGTTAAAACTCAATAAGTCTAACTGTTTTTAAAAGTCAAAAAGGAAAAATGCAATGTAACTTGCAAAAAGAATGGCCACATAAGTGTAAGTCACTGTTCTGGGTATTAGGAATACTTAGATCAAAGCTTTCACTTAAAGGCTTCTGTGGGTTGATGTTCCTCTTTTATCATTTTTTTTTTTTTTTTTAATGAAGGGTAGACTTAGACCATTCCAGTACTTCAAAGGGCAGCTAAGACCAGGCTGTACCATATAACCAGGCTTTATTGACGGCCTTGGAATAGTGAAATGGAATTACAATGAAATAAAGGAAAACTTTAAACTGGCTACCAAATGTGACTTCTCCTGAATGTCATGGCTATCCTCCTCACTATCCCACTTCATCTTACCCCCTGACTCCTTACTATGTTTTTTTTTTTGTTTGTTTTTGTTTTTGAGTTGGAGTCTCACTGTCTCGCCCAGACTGGAGTGCAGTGGCCGCTTCCGGCCACCACAGCCTCGACCTGCTGGGCTCCGGCGATCCTTCCGCCTCAGCCTTCCAAGTAGCCAGAATTACAGGCATGCGCTACCATGCCCGGTTGATTTTTTGATTTATTGTAGAGATGAGATCTCGCTGCCCAGGCGGGTCTCGAACCCGCGGGCTCAGGCAATCCACTCACCTCAGCCTCCCAAAGGCGCGGGATTACAGACTGAGCCACCGAGTTCGGCTCCTTACTATGTTTTAAGAGTAGTCTACTTGCCTTAACAGGAGTGCCCACAGTCATGAACACCACCACACCAGAACCCAGACTCTCCAAGTCCTCTAAGATGCAGTGAGAGGAGGAACCTAAGCCTGGCTTCCCCAGAAATAGAATCTTCAAAGTCATCTCCCCCCACAAGTATGGCCGCTCTTGATATCAAGTAGAGCAGTTTACCTCTGCGTTGTCTTGACCCTTTCCACTGCTGAATTGCATCTTGACTTTTTCTTTTTGCAAGTTATATTGAATTTTTCCTTTTTAACTTGTAAAGAAAGTTAGACTTATTGAGTTTTAATATACAGATAGCAAAATTCACCCTTTTTAGTTTTAAGCTATATTAGCTATAACAAATAGTTATGTTACCACCAACATCATCAAGATATAGAAACATTCCATCACCCCTCCAAAAACATCCATGTCCTTTTGTTGCCAAAAAGGAGTTCTCTTCAACACTGAGAGAGAGAGAGAGAGAGAGAGAGAGAGAGAGACCACAACTCTTGTCTAGGTTCTTGACTTTGCTGCAAGAAAGAATTCTAGAAAACATCACAAGGATGGTGAGCAAAGTATAGAGTTTATTAAGGTCAAAGAAACATACTTAAAAGGAAAGGGAAGTGGGGAAGAAAATGAGTACACAATCCAAGGGAAGGGAATGCGGACAGTTTCAGAATGAGAACTGCATTAAGGGAGTTCTGGTGACTGTCTTTTTTTTTCCCTCTGTCATTAGGGAGGTGATGGGGTGGGTAGTAAGGGTTGTGAGTTTCATGGGTTTGTCTTCATTTGGGCATCTGGACTGCATGATGAGCTTGTGTTCCGTTTAAAATCATCAGGTGTTCAAGAAAGATAGAGGGCCTACTTTGCTCTGCTGACTCCAACCATAAATTCCCTGGAGGTGGTTTTCAAATTTTTGCCAACTTGCTTCCTGCCTCTTGAAGGACAAAACAAAGTTCACATTCGCCTGCATTTACTGGCCTGCCTCACTTCTGTAGCCAACTCCTTCTCATACCTTCAGCTCCAGGCAAACACTGACCTATTTTCTATGTCCAGAGTTTTGCCTGTTTCAGAATGTCATATAAATGGAGTCATACAGCATGTAGCCTTTTATATCTGATATCGTTCACTTAGCATAATGCAATTGAGATTCATCCATGTTGAGTGTATCAGAAGTTTGTTCCTTTATACTGCTGAGTAGTTTTCCTTTGAAATGAATGTACAACAGTTGATTTATTCATCATAGTTGAAGAACATTTGTTTCCAGTTTTTGATGATTATGAACAAAGCTACTAAAATAGCTGCATATTGGTCTTGGTATTTCTCTTGAATAAGTATCTTGGAGCAGAACTGCTGGTTTGTGTGATAAGTATATGCATAACATTACATGAAATAGCAAATCGTTTTCCAAAGTGATTGTACAACTGTGCATTCCTGTCAACAATACAGAATTCTAACTGCTTTGTATCCTGACCAGTACTTAATATTACCATTTTTGTGGAGTTTTTTTTTTTTTGAGTTGGAGTCTCACTCTGTCGCCCAGACTGGAGTGCCGTGGCCTCTCCCGGCCACTGAAGCCTCGATCTGCTGGGCTCCAGTGATCCTTCCGCCTCAGCCTTCCAAGTAGCTGGAACTACAGGCACACGCTAACACGCCCAGCTAATTTTTTATTTATTGTAGAGATGAGGTCTTCCCAAGTTGCCCAGGTGGGTCGCGAACCCACAGGCTCAGGCAGTCTACTCACCTCAGCCTCCCAAAGGCGTGGGATTACAGGCTGAGCCACCAAGCCCGGCTGAAATTTTTTCTTATTCATTTTAATAGATGTGTAGAAGTATTGTTTAGATTTTTATTTTACTAATGACTTATGATGTTGAGCATCTTTTCATGTGCTTATTGGCAATCATGATGATGCAGGGTGGGATACAGCTTAAAACTCATGGATTCTTTGGCTCATTTCTAAAATGAATTTTAGAGTGGCCAGCAAAGTTTTAAAACAAAATTCATTAGAGAGAAAAGAGAAAAGAAGGAAGAAGATTCATGGCAGAAAAAACTGCCATGAACAAATTTTTCAAAGAAGAAAAGCTGCTCTTTTGCTTTCGACTGCGAACTAGATATAGCTACCTAATTATTGGTATGCTAATTGTAGAGTCCAGGTAACCATGGCTCCAGAGAGACCGATATCTCTGGTCTACTGATGGGAGGAGACAAGGGGAGGAGTCTTTTCCTGACCACAAAGTTTCCTGCAGAAGACCTGCCAGATACTTCCAATTCACAAGCTCCTTGGCTAAAAGGTGATCTTATTATCATTTCTATGATAATCTTATTATCATTTCTATGGCCAGTTAAGGGATGCTTCTGAAAGTTATGCTGTGATTGTTATGCTAAACCATGAATTTGGTTTGGCTGTCCTAGTCTTATATCTGATGGAGTTTTCTTTTGGTTTGTCCAGGGGAGTGGGTAGGCTGCCAGCTTGGCCTGCAGTAAAATGTAGTTTTTTAAATGACTGAAAGCACCCTAAAACTTGCCTATAGGAAATTTATCTATCTATGTCTAACCTGTGCTAGCTATCCTGCATCAATATTTCTTCCTGGTGAAATGTCCGTCCAATACTTTTGTCTGTTTATTTATCAGATTGTTTTCTTTCTTACTGAGAATTGAGAATTCTTAACATATTCTAGATCCAAGTCCTTCCTAACCCCATGCTTTGAAAATATTTTCACCCAGTCTGTAGCTTGCCTTTGCATTTTCTTAAATAGTATCTTAGTCAGCTAAGGCTTCTATAACAACAACAAAAATCATAGCCTGTGTGGCTTAAACAACAGACATTTATTTCTCACAGTTCTTGAGACTGAGAAGTCTTAGAAAAAGGTGACAGTAGATTTGATTCCTGGTCAAGACCTCTTTCCAGGCCTGCAGATGCTACATTCTCATTGTATACTCACAGAGCAGAGAGAGATTGTATTAGTCTAATTGTATTAGACTAGACAATTTATGAAGAATAGAGATTTATTTCTTTCTTCTCTCAAGATATCAGTATTAATCCATTCATGAGGGCTCTGTCCTAATCACCTCTTAAAGTTCCACCTGTTAACACTGCTGCATTGGGATTTAAGTTTCCAATATATGAACTTTGGGTGACACATTCATATCATAGCAGAGAAAGAACAAGCAAGCTCTCTAGTCTCTTCTATGGGCAGTAATCCCACCATGAATACTCCAGCCTCAGGACCTCATCTAAACCAATTACCTCCCAAAGGCCCCATCTCTAAAAAGTCATCATATTAGGGGGTTAGAGTTTCTATGTGTGATTTTTTTGAGGACACAATTTATTCCACCACAGTATCTCTCAAAGATAGTAAGTCTTTAATTTTGAGGAAGTCCACATTACCAATTTTTTTTTAATGGATCATACTTTTGGTGTCAAATCTAAGAAATCTATACCCGACCAAAGAATACAAAGATTTTTCTCCTATATTTTCTTCTAGAAATGCTATGCTAGCCAGGCTCGATGGCTCAGCCTGTAATCCTGTGCCTTTGGGAGGCTGAGGTGAGTGGATTGCCTGAGCCGGCGGGTTTGAGACCCGCCTGGGCAACTTGGCGAGACCTCATCTCTACAATAAATTTTAAAAAATCGACTGGGCATGGTAGCGCACGCCTGTAGTTCCAGCTACTTGGAAGGCTGAGGCAGAAGGATCTCCAGAGCCCAGCAGGTCGAAGCTGTGGTGGCTGGGAGCGGCCACTGCACATCAGTCTGGGCAACAGAGTGAGACTCTGACTCAAAAAAAAAAAAAAAAAGTAAATGAGAGAGCGAGAGGAGATAGAGAGATTCATTTCCCCAAGAGAGGAGATAGAGAGATTCATTTCCCCAAGGTAGGGAAGAGGGCCAAAGCTAAGAAACATGGCAACATAGACACCAGAGTCTAGTAAGGCAGTGGTGAATGGCTGCTTATGGTTGAATCCTTTTAATCCTTCCCTTTGATGGAGGAAGGTCATTAAAGTGATTAGGTGGTGGTCTGCTCAATGTCATCACAAAGGGGACAGGTAAGTGCAGGTACTGATGTTGAGTGATGGCAGCAGACAGATGGGTGGGTTAGTCACATGATTGCTGCCAAGGTAGTGGGATCTGTCTGCCGGAGTCCTGATCCAGCAGAGTTCAGGGGTTCCCAAAGGTGGAGACGGCGTCAGCTATTGTGAGAAAGAGAAAGAGAGAGAGAGAGACTGGACACCTGTTATGAGAATGCAGATGCCATTTTATTGTGAGTAGTAGCGAGCTTATATTTCTCTCTACAAGGCAAATAATCCCTGCAAGTTGCTGCCACAGAGCAAGTTAAAATCATCATTACAAAACAAATCACTTACCACAAATTACATGGATTTTTTGTGATGTTAAAATGATGCTTAAGTTTAAGTATTCCTCCCCGTGCTTGGCCAATGTTCTCTCTAAGGGCGGAGACTATTTCCACCCAAAACAACATAATCCCAACACGATGTTATCCTGTAAAAAACAGTTCCCGCAACCCATTAATATAAAATCTTAAAATTATAAAGCTTCTCATTAAACAACTCTACTCAAAACAAAACTTATATCTCAAATTAACTAATATATATTATGATTTTTCTAATAATTCCAATCCTTTACAAACTTAACTTCCTTATTCAAATTATCCAGAGAAACAGGTTTTTCCATAATAAAGTCTCTAGGGGCCAGAACAACAGTTTCTGGCCCAGGGTTTTGGAGCAGTTCACATGTAGAATATTTCCATCTGGTGGAAGAATGTGCATCTGGAGATCCTCTGGAAGTGCCTGGCAGATGTTTCTTTTCTCATGGACAAGGAGTTTCTTCTTGAAAACTCTCTGGTCTTTCAAGCCCCTTGGTAGTTTCCTCTTGTTGGAATTCCTTATTGTTTTCCTATCTGGAACATCCTATCCCTAAGGAAAAAAAAGCTTAGGAGAAACTTCTAGTGATGTTATTCAGGCTTCAAGGTAGTTTCGGTTGTTAGATAAAACCTGTTTTATTTACTTAAATTCTACATCTAAACCCTTCAACTTTTTATATACTATAACTTTAATATGTATCTCAAAACCAACTTATAAATCACCTACATATACCTTAATATAAACTTTCACTACACTTAAATCTTATGCCTTATATTCAAATACCATAACTACAATTACAAATAATAAGTAAAAATATTCAAAACAATTCTTTGCCTAAACAAAATGAGAAACCTCTTTTTACCAAATGTTAGTCACAAATTCTAACCCTAAAAACAAGATCTGTAGCCCACAATCAAGCGAAAGAAAGCCCTTTAAACATGCCTCAGAGTCATCACATGGGCAAAAGGGACAGGTTAAATAACGTAGTGGGAAGTGGAAAGATGGACAATGAGTTTCCAGTAGCCTGTGGCCTCGGGTCACCAGGACCCTGTCAATCTGGTGGGCCTCCAAGGCTGGCTCCCAACATCTGTCTGTCATTAGGTCACGAAGGGCTCATTAGGTTAACTTGGATCTTATGAGTAGAGGCAAATACTTAAAATAGAAAAGCTAATTAGTACAAAATAAGCTGGGGAGAGGGAGCTGTAAAACAATTATCAATAGCTACCTGAGAAACTGGTTCTGTTCTTGGCTATTGATTAGAGGGTAAGTTAAGTGAACTGCTAGAAAAACATGAGATTTAGGCAATGTTAAAGTTGCTGCTCATTGGGTATATTAAATCCATGTTATGTCCTTTCATTAGTATATTAATTCCATACTATCTCCTTTCAACATGTCTATGTTTTTTTTTTTGAGTTGGAGTCTCACTCTGTCACCCAGACTGGAGTGCAGTGGCCGCTCCCGGTTACCACAGCCTCGACCTGCTGGGCTCTGGCGATCCTTCCACCTCAGCCTTCCAAGTAGCTGGAACTACAGGTGCACGCTACCACATCCTGCTAATTTTTGATCTATTGTAGAGATGAAGTCTGGCCAAGTTGCCCGGGCAGGTCTTGAACCCGCGGGCTCAGGCAATCCACTCACCTCAGCTTCCCAAGGCGTGGGATTACAGGCTGAGCCACCGAGCCCGGCTATGTCTATGCTTTTACTTATACCACATGATTTTCATCACTGTGGCTTGATCCTGTCTTAAAATCAGATAGCATAAATCCTCTAAGTGATTTTATTTTAAAAATTGTTTTGATTATAATCCTTTGCATTTCCACATAAACTTTAGAATTAACCTATCAATTTCTACTGAAAAAAAAGTCTTCTGGTATTCTGATTAAGACTGCATTAAATCTGTATAAATCAATTTGGAGAGAACTGATATTTTAACAATATGGAATTCTCTGATTCCATGATCATATTTCTCTCTTTTAAATTAAATCTTTAATAATTAGCAATGTTTTAGTTTTCGTGGTTTTTTTTTTTTTTTTTT
>NW_007246678.1:883635-891140 GCF_000164805.1 Carlito syrichta | reverse complement strand
GATGAGATCTCGCCTGCCCAGGCGGGTCTCGAACCCATGGGCTCAGGCAATCCACTCACCTCAGCCTCTCAAAGGCGCGGGATTACAGGCTGAGCCAAGGAGCCCGGCTGTTTAAAATTTTAATTTCTGACTGTTCTTTGTTAATATATAAAAACATAATTAACTTTATATATTGACCTTGAATCATATGACCTTGCTAAACTTCTTTATTTGTTCTAGTGGTTTTTTTATGGATTCCTCAGGATTGCCTGTGCACAAAAGACATAGGCATCTTCCTTTCCAACTCAACTAACTTTTCTTGATTTTTCTAGATTTTATTGATTGCACTAACTAGAACCTCCAGCAACTCGATGATTAAATGTGCTGAGAGTGGGTATCCTGGCTTCTTCCAAATTTTAGTCTTTCACCAAGACTAAGCCTAGGGCTTGTGCCAGTGCTACGGATGCCATAACAAAGTGGCTTAGCCAGGCCGGGCTTGGTGACTCAACCTGTAATCCTAGCACTTTGGGAGGTAGAGGCGAGTGGATTGCCTGAGCCCACGGGTTCAAGACCTGCCCAGGCAACTTGGCAAGATCTCGTCTCTACAATAAATTAAAAAAAAAAAAAACTAGCCGGGTGTGGTAGCGTGTGCCTGTAGCTCCGGCTACTTGGAAGGCTGAGGTGGAAGGATCACCGGAGCCCAGCAGGTTGAGCCTGCGGTGGCCGGGAGCGTGGCACTGCACTCCAGTCTGGGTGACAGAGTGAGACTCCAACTCAAAAAAAAAAAAGTGACTCAGCCAAAAGAAATTTATTGCCTCACAATTCTGGAGACTAGATGTCCAAGATCAAGGTGTCACAGCAGGGTTGGTTTCTTCTGAAGCCTCTCTCCTTAGCTTGAAGATGCCCATCTTCTCCTTGTGTCTTCACATCATCTTCCTTTGTCCTAACCTCTTCTTATAAGGACTCCAGTCATACTGGAATAGGGTCCACCCTAACAATATCATTTTAACTTAATTACATCTTTAAATACTCCATCTCCAAATACAGTCACATTCTGAGGTACTGAGGGTTAGAACTTCAACACAAGAATTTTGGGAGTCTTTTGAAAACAGGAACAAGACAAAGCTGCCCACTCTCGCCCATCCTGTTCAACATAGTGTTGGAAGTCCTAGCTAGAGCAATTAGGCAAAAAAAGGAAATCAGGGGTATCCAAATAGAAAAATAGGAAGTCAAGTTATCCCTCTTTACAGATGATATGATCCTATTCCTTGAAAAACCTAAGGAATCTGTCAAAAACCTCCTTGCACTGATAAATGACTTTGGCAAAGTCTTGGGGTACAAAATCAATGTACAAAAGACAGCTGCATTTCTATACACCAACAGTAAATAGTCAGAGAACCAAATAAAAAGCACTATCCCATTCATAATAGCCACAAAAATAAAAGAGAAGTGAAAGATCTTTACAAAGAAAATTACAAAACACAGCTCAAAGAAATTAAAGGTGACACAAATAAATGAAAAAACACTCCATGTTCACGGATTGGAAGAATCACTATTGTTAAGATGTCCATCCTACCCAAGGAAATTCACAGATTCAATGCAATACCCATCAAACTACCAACATCATTCTTCTTAGATCTGGAAATGACAATACAGAAATTCACATGGAAACAAAAAAAGCACGAATAACCACACAATCCTCAGAAAAAGAAACAAAGCAGAAGGTATCACAATTCCAGACTTTAGACTTTACTATAAGGCTACATTAATCACCACAGCCTGGAACTAGTATAAGAACAGGCACATAGACCAATGGAATAGGATAGAGATTCCAGAAGCAAAAACTCAAGTCTTTCAACCAACTAATCTTTGGCAAAGTCATCAACAACAACCACTGGGGAGAGGAGACCTTATTCAGCAAACGGTGCTGAGAAAACTGGCTGACCACATGCAGAAGAATGAAACAGGACTCCTACCTATCAACATAAACAAAAATCAACTCTAAATGTATCAAAGAGCTAAACAGAAAACCTCAAATTATAAGAATCTTAGAATATGCAGGAGACACACTTATGCACATTAGAATAGGCAACCAATTCCTGCTCATAACCCCAAAAGCACATGCCATAAAAGATAAGATCGACAAGTGGGACCTCATCAAACTGAAAGGTTTTTACACAGCAAAAGAAATTATCAAGAGAGTGGGAAGACAACCACAGACCAGGAAAAAATATTTTCTAACTGTAGATACAAGGAACTCAAATGAGCTGAAAGAAAAAAAAACAATTAAAATGTGGGCAAAAGACATGAAGAGATACTTCTACAAGACATACAAACAGCCAACAAAGACATGAAAAAAGATGCTCAGGCCGGGCTCAGTGGCTCAGCCTGTAATCCCGTGCTTTGGGAGGCCGAGGTAAGTGAATTGCCTGAGTCCGCGGGTTCAAGACCCACCTGGGCAACTTGGTGAGACTTTATCTCTACAATAAATAAAAACATTAGCTGGGCATGGTAGCACGTGCCTGTAGTTCCAGCTACTTGGAAGGCTGAGGCGAAAGGATCGCTGGAGCCAAGCAGGTCGAAGCTGCGGTGGCCAAGAGCGTGCCACTGCACTCCAGTCTCCGCCACAGAGTGAGACTCCAACTCGGAAAAAAAGAAGATGTAACAATGGGGTTTTGCAAAGCATAACATTTAATTTCAGTTAACAAAGCATATAGTTACATGGGACTTATGGCTAAGGAGTTTTGTAACAGTCAGCAGGAAATGGTCAGCACAAAGGAGGCAAAGTTGGGGTCTGCGGTCATGGGAACGTTACTGTAATCACACGTAGGCATTGATTCTTAAGTCAGGCAGGTAACTAAGATGAAAGTTTTAAACAAAATGGAGTAAGCTCGTTAATATTATTTTGTTAGCAATTTGATTTTATTAACTGATTTAGCTCATTTCAAGGGGAACACTTCTACACTGAAGGTGGGAGTAAAAAATAGTTCAACCTTTATGGAAAACTATGTGGTGATTTTTAAGAGAACTGAAATTGACCTTCCATACAATCTAGCAATCCTTCTTCTGGGAATATACCTAGAGGTACTCAAATCATTCTACAAAAAAGATACCTGCACACACAAGTTTATTTCAGCACTATTCACAATAGCAAAAACATGGAAACCACCCTGCTGCTCATCAAAAGTGGACTAGACAAAGAAAATGTGGTACATACACATGATGGAGTATTACAAAGTTATTAAGAGGTACAAAATGATGGTCTTCGCAGCAACTTGGATGGATTTAGAGTTCATCATACTCAGTGATCTATCACAGAAACAAAGACGTGAATACCACATGCTCTCACTTACAAGTGAGTCTGCTACAGGCTGAAAAGAGAACATTTTGGTTATATTAAAATAGTCATTTAGAAAAGACTTAGATACTTATATAAAACTGAGTTGGGCTAAACATAGAAACCATTTGAATTTAAAGTGAACAATTTTCCTTATCCCTCCTTCGCTGTCCTTGGATCTAGTAACTGTTGCTGGTATTGAAGGGAACACAACCAACTTCACTGAGCCCCCTGAAAAGGAGATATACACAAGAATACTGCACGTCCCTGAAAAAGCCTCCACCGGACCTAGATAAGAAATGGGCTCTGCTGAAACCTTCTAAAACCCAGAAATGTATCTGTTCCCTTAGTCTCTATGTGACAACTGCTTTCTTTCATGTCTTTGTGTTAATTTTACGTATAATGTTTAATCAAGCCTCGTGAACCAGAACTCCCAGAATAAGCAAAATACTGTAACCAACTAGAAAGCACAGCAGTCCCAAATTGTTCAAGGTAATTGTAATTTAGAAGAATGGCAGGATTAATGTAATCTGAGCCATGGTTTGTGATAGTAACTGTTTGGGGACTAAACATTGATTAAGAAAAAAAAACTGAGTAATGGTCATGAGACACATAGTCATTATCAAGAGTGAGAAAAAGTTAAGTAACTGCATGTTTTATTATAAATACTGGATGAAAACTCTACTTAAAAGAACAGGTTTTTGGTGAATACACAACCTGTTCCCTAATCCCATGGTATCAGAATAAAACTCGTTACTTCTCCCAGTTTTCTGCCTCTCATATTTGATTAATCACAAGGGAAGCAGCCAGTTGTTGGATTGGGTTGTAGTAGGTCCTGAACAATTTTTTGTAGCAGGTCCTGAACAATTAATCACAATACTAGAGGGATTGGCAGTAGCAGCATACTACCAGAGAAGGGGGGCATATAACATCACTAAGGGTACCTGACCCTAAACCAGGGGAAGTGAGTGAAAGGTGGTACCTATAGAAACCTAGAAGAAACTGAGTTTAGTCTTTTTGCCTCAGCACAACCATTAGAAAGCGTTCAGAAGTTCTACTGCAGGACAAATAGCAGCCTACCTCACTCCCACCCTCCACCCCACCCCACACCCCCCAGCAAATCTCCATCTGATGCAAGACCAGGACAGTCCAACCTTTCAATTCATGGTTTAGCATAATAAGCTCTAGTAAACTTTTAGGTTCCTTGTCAAGGCTGAAGATCAAAGATCACCCTTTGGCTGGCCAAAGTCATAAAAGTGATACTACCACCACCTTTGGTCAAGGAGTTTGTGAATTGCAAATGTCTAACAAGTCTGTTGCAGGAAAAACCCATCCAGGGCCAAACTCCCCAAGTTAACCTAATCAGTCCTTTGTGACATACCTGATACAGATAAACCCCACCATGGCAGCAATCATATGACTAACCCACCCATCTGCCTGACATCAGTAGTTGCGCTTGCCTGCCCCTTTGTGATGATGTGGAGCAGACCACCACCCAATCACCTTAATGATCTTCCCCCATCAAGGGGAATGGCTAAAAGGACTGAACCACAAGCAGCCAGTGGTCATTGCCTTGCTAGACTTTGGTGTGGCCATGTCCTTTTTGAGCTATGACTGTCTCCACACTTCCTGGCTTTGGCTCCCTCCCCCACCTTGGGGAGGTAAATCTCTCTCCCTTCTCTCTCTCTCTCTAATTTACTTTTAAATAAATATTTTCTTCTCTCACCTCTTTGTGTGTTGCAATTCTTTGCATTATTCGAATCTCTGGGTTACTGGTGTTGCGCCTCCCCTCGCCTCTCCATCCACCCTCACTCTATCAGTACCCTAACAGTGAGGACCAGTTAGGTGCCCAAATTTCACCTGCACATAAACTACTTATGTATCTAATCCTGTCTTGTACCCCACATCTTTACAATAAAGGAAAAAAAATTTGTTTTTTTAAATCTTATTGGTGCTATTTTGTAGAATAAGGAACAATGTTGACAAGTTTTGTGGGGTTTTTATGTATTTTTTCAATCTCAAACTACTATTTTTATGTTTAACGTTTTCATTGAAATTTTTTTTGCAACTGGAGCCACAATGTAACAAGCATGGGGGAAAAGCTGTCTTGTTTCAATAGTTTTTGCTAATTTTTAGGTTGAAAGATGATGGATGCCTAGAGTTTACCTTATGTTTAATTAAAATCAGTATTTCTCTTAAAAAAAATTGTGGGAGTAACATTACAACCATTAAATATGATGCTAGCTGTGGGTCTTTGTAGATACTTGATAGCAGGTTGTTAAAATTCGCTTTTATTTCTAGTCTGCTCAGGGGTTTTTTATTTGTTTTTAAATTGTGAATGAATATTACATTTTGTTAATTTTTTCTGCATTTATTAAGATGACTATATGTGTTTCCTTTCTCCCTCTGTTAACGTACTGAATTACATTGCTTGGTTTTTAAGTATTAAGACAACCTTGTATTTCTGAGATTAAGTTTATTTACATGTTGCCAATTTTTATTTGGTACAATATTATATAGTACCTTTGTGGTGAATTTTTTTGTTTTGTTTTGTTGTGTTTTTTTTTTTTTTTGTGGGTTTTTTTGAGTTGGAGTCTCAGTCTTTGTCACCCAGGCTGGAGTGCAGTGGCACGCCCACGGCCACCGTAGCCTCCACCTGCTGGGCTCTGGTTCATCCTTCCGACTCAGCATTCCAAGTAGCTGGAACCACAGGTGTGCGCCACCATGCCCAGCGAATGATTTGATTTATTGCAGAGATAAGGTCTCGCCAATTTGTCCCGGCTGGCTTCAAACCCCTGTGCTCAAGCAATCCTCTCACCTCTGCCTCCCAAAGGACTGGATTACAGGCGTGAGCCACTGCGCCTGGCTTGCCTGAATTTTAATGTGTTGGTAGTGAGAAGAGATGTTGTTAAAAGCTTAATATTCATGTACCATAACATGGAGAATAAGCATATTACTTAGAAGCACATAAGCAAATATCAGAAATAACAGGCAAATACCAGAAATAACAGGTTAAAGAGTTAAAAGTGATTGTTTCTGGAAGCAGAAGGGTAGAGATGTTTTTGTTGCAGTTTGAGCACCATTTGAATTTTTAAAATTAGAGGTATGTGCACATTGCTTTGGTAGAAGTAAAAATTAAATTAGAATAGTTAAACCCCCCCATTTCGAAACAAGTCATTTGTTTTAGTTTTAGTTACAACTGATTCAGCTGGATTTTGGGGGGGAGAAGTGCATGGTGTGTGAACATCTGGAAGTGTCTTGTTTTCCCACTCACTGCAACTAACTTGTCCTAGCACAATTAATCCATCAGTCTTTCTCCCATGACTTATGAATGCTTTTTGAGTACATTTTGTGATGGTACTACACTAATTCGGGCTGTGGTGCAAATGAGTTCATCGTGGTGGTCAGGGTCATTCAAGGAAAAAAAAGCATAGAATGCATCATGGTACAGGGGTCTATTAAAAAACAGGCGGTTTGTAAACGCAATGGTTTGGAAGAATCTGGGAGTGGACAGATGGATGGAAAGGATAATGAATATTCAACGTGCAACAGTGACATTAGTTAAAGCGAAACTCTGGCATCTGCCCTTCGGGAGGAAACACCATGCTGCGTACCGCCAACACCCCGACGCGACGCAGGTACCAAGCCCAGAGGCAGGGATGCCAGGGGGCTCCGCTTTGATTTCGGGCGCCTGCCCGGCTCCGAACGCGATTGGTGGCGGCCGCGGCTTACGTCACTTCCTGCAGCGACCGGGCGCGTCCTCCCGCGGGCGCTATGACTGCCAGCGCGGAGCCTCGGGGGCGGCGGCCCGGAGTCGGAGTAGGAGTGGTGGTGACCAGCTGCAGGCACCCGCGTTGTGTCCTCCTGGGGAAGAGGAAAGGGTCCGTTGGAGCCGGCAGTTTCCAACTTCCTGGGGGTCATTTGGAGTTCGGGTGAGCAGCCGCCTAGCAGCAGACACGGGGATAGCGGAACGTGCGGGGAAAAGACGAGCTCGCAACCGGGCTCGGTGGCTCAGCCTGTAAGCCTGCGCCTTGGGAGGCTGAGGTGAGTGGATTGTCTGAGCCCCGCGGGTTCGAGACCCGCCTGGGCATCTTGGCGAGACCTCATCTCTACAAGAAATAAAAAAGTCAATCAGCCGGGCGTGGTAGCGCGCGCCTGTAGTTCCAGCTACTCGGAAGGCGGAGGCGGA
>NW_007246678.1:880367-883452 GCF_000164805.1 Carlito syrichta | reverse complement strand
CTGCACTCCGGTCTGGGCGACAGAGTGAGACTCCAACTCAAAAAAACAAACAAACAAAAAGACGAGCTCGCTCCGTGCGTGCCTGCGTGTGTCGTGGGTGCCGTCGTGCGTGCGCACGTCCGAGCCGACGCTGCGTCTTTTCTCGCGCGTTCCCTTGGTTCCTCCTGTGGGCTCTGCAGGCTCCCGCAGGGAGGGGCGGCTGTGCTGCATGAGGCAGGGTCGCCCCTGGGAGTTGGTTTGTGAGTGTTTTCCTAGCTCTTACAAGAGAAGGAAAGTGGGTGTTTATGAACCTCTGGCAATCTGGTGTTGTCAATTAAGACATTTGTTTTGGGAGGCGGAGGTGAGGGGATTGCCTCAGCCCACGGGTTGGAGACCACTCTGGGCAACTTGGCGACACCTCATTTCTACCATAAATCAAAAAATCAGCCGACCCGGTTGCGAGCACCTGTAGATCTGGCTACTTGGAAGGCTGAGGCGGAAGGATCACCGGAGCCCAGCAGGTCGACGCCGGGTTGATCGTGAGCTTGGCACTCCACTCCGGCCTAGGCGACAGAGTGAGACTCCCACTCAAAAAAACTTTTTTTTTTGCACGGCTTCCATGTGATTTAGTCATACACAGGTAAACTTCATACTTACTGGCCGCATAGCTTTAGTTGCACTTTATGCAAGCCTATAAGCTAATGAAACTCTGGGCCTTCGTTTTTTCATCTGTAAAATGGGGGTGTTGGACGAAATCCTATTTAAGGTTCCTTTCTGCCGGTGGTATTCTGCAATGTAATCATACATAAGACGGACAAAGGAAGTTGGACAGTTAAGAAGAGTCAGTTCTATCCAAAAAGCCTGAGATGGGCGCGAAAGTGGATTCTGGAGTGAGAATAAGGTTAAAATGGACAGCAGATCAACAATATCTAAAGCATCCAGATCCAATGCCTGGTTTTCCTTTAGAATAAAAAAAATCGTAAGTGTAGGTAGGCCAGGCCTGGTGGCTCACACCTGCAATCCCAGCACTTCCCGAGGCCAAGGTGAGAAGATTGCCTGAGTTCAGGAGTTCGAGGTCAGCCTGAGCAACTTGAGACCTCGGCTATACAAAAAATAAAAAGTCGTGGTCACATGCACCTGTAATCCCAGTTACTCAGTGAGCTGAGGCTGAAGGATCACCTGAGCCCAGGGAGTCAAGGCTGCAGGGAGCCATCATTGTGCTACTGCACTCCAGCCTGGGTGACAGAATGAGACGCATATTCAAAAAATAACTGCAGATGTATATAAGAGCAGACAAAATAGTCTGAATCCTCATGTGCCTGTCACAGAGCTCATTCTTGTTTCATCTTTGCTGGGTCTCCCTCCTCCACCCAACACACACACACAGTCTTCCAGATTCTTTTAGAGGAAATCCAGACATCACTAAATAGTTCAGTATATATCTATAAGAGGCTTTTTAAAAAGCCATAACCACACTACCATTTTCACATATAGCAAAATAATTATTTAGTATCATCTGATACCCTGTCATAGTTGTGTGGCATTTTCCTCAATTATCTTGAATGTGTCTTTTTTACTGTTTTGTACTAGGCAGAATCAAAGCGAGGACACACACTATATTTGATTGATACTTTCTTTCTTTTTTTTTTTTTTTGAGACAGAGTCTCACTCTGTCGCCCAGGCTGGAGTGTAGTGGCAGGCTGCTCACGGCCACTGCAGCCTCGATCTGCTGGCCTTAGTTGATCCTTCCCCCTCAGCCTTACAAGTAGATGGAACTACAGACGTGCGCCGCCACGCCCAGCTAATTTTTTGTAATTTGTTGTAGAGACAAAGTCTCACCAAGTTGCCCAGGCAGGTCTTGAACCCCCAGGTGCAGGCAATCCTTTCACCTCGGCCTCCCAAAGTGCTGGTATTACAGGCCGAGCCACTGTGCCTGGCCGATACATTTTTTTTTTTTTTTTTGAGTTGGAGTCTCACTGTCGCCCAGACTGGAGTGCAGTGGCCGCTCCCGGCCACCGCAGCCTGGACCTGCTGGGCTCCAGCGATCCTTCTGCCTCAGCCTTCTGAGTAGCTGGAATTACAGGCGCGCGCTACCACGCCCGGCTGATTTTTTGATTTATTGTAGAGATGAGGTCTCGCTGCCCAGGCGGGTCTCGAACCCGTGGGCTCAGGCAATCCACTCACCTCAACCTCCCAAAGGCGCGGGATTACAGGCTGAGCCACCAAGCCCGGCTCCGATACATTTTTTTAAGTCTCTTAATCTAATAGTAACCAACCCTCAACTCCTTTTTTCCCGTGCCATTTATTTATTTCCTGAAGAATATGGGTCATTTGTTCTGAAGAATTTCTCACATTATGACTATGTTCCTCCAATCCATCTATGTCATATACAGTGGTAGTTGATAGGTTTGATCCTAGTGCTTTTTTTTTTTTTTTTTTGAGTTGGAGTCTCACTCTGTCACCCAGACTGGAGTGACCTTGACCGCTGGGCTCCGGTGATCCTTCTGCCTCAGCCTTCCAGGTAGCTGGAACTACAGGCGTGCACTACTATGCCCGGCTAGTTTTTTTGATTTATTGTAGAGACGAGGTCTCGCCAAGTTGCCCAGGTGGGTCTCGAACCCGCAGGCTCAGGCAATCCACTCACCTCAGCCTCCCAAGGCACGGGATTATATGCTGAGCCACCAAGCCCGGCTGATCCTAGTGCTTTTAATGAGACTTTGTCCTTTATAAAATATAATATTTAGGCAACCCCCCTCAGGTCCCCTCCCACTGTGGGATCTTTACTGTCCTCTTAATAAATCCTGCTTTCAAAAAAAGTTTATAATTTTCAGATAATTTAGATAAACTATCTGTTAATAAATAATACAATTTCTAGGTTAAGAACCAGACTGTCCATACAGCCACACATATTGTACTTTGTTGGATACTGGTGGGTATTAACAAAATGTGGATCACGAATTAAGCTCTAATTAGAATGTGCAGAGACTAGTGCAGTAGCTAGAGATGGCTCTTTTTTTTTTGAGTTGAAGTCTCACTCTGTCGCCCAGACTGGAGTGAAGTGGCCGCTCCCGGCCACCGCAGCCTCAACCTGCTGGGCTCCGGTGAT
>NW_007246678.1:874423-880347 GCF_000164805.1 Carlito syrichta | reverse complement strand
TCTCGACCCCGTGGGCTCAGGCAATCCACTCACCTCAGCCTCCCAAAGGTGCAGGATTACAGGCTGAGCCACCGAACTGGCTGAGATGGCTATCTTAATAACATAAGAAAGTGTTGGGGTCCTGACTCAGATGTCAGTGATTATAGCCAACATGGACCTTCAATGAGCTTTTACTAAAAGCTAGACAGCATGCTAAGGCCTTTACTTAATCTTTACATAAAAGGTATGCTGAACTACATTTGATGAGGGAACAAACAGGAAATTGCTTTGTTTTCTCCTTCTATTGACTTCAAACATTATTTGTCTTTCTCTTCTCTTCAGTGACATTTCCTGCAAATTCTGTTGTTTTCCTATCACTTGGTTTATAAAAATCACATTTGAGTTCTTATAATTCACTTACAAGGATATAAAAATCCGATTCAATTTAAACCTTCAGTGCCATTTCCGGTTTCTAATCTCTCTCCTTTAGTGTGGAAACGGAGTATGGGCCATTGTTGTTGCTCTTTTTTTTTGAGTTGGAGTCTCACTCTGTCGCCCAGACTGGAGTGCAGTGGCACGCTCCTGGCCACCGCAGCCTCGACCCACTGGGCTCCGGTGATCCTTCCACCTCAGCCTTCTGAGTAGCTGGAATTACAGGCGCGCACCACCTAAACGCCTGGCTAGTTTTTGGTTTATTGTAGAGATGAGGGCTCGCCAAGTTGTCCAGGAGGGTTTCGAACCCTCGGGCTCAGGCAGTCCATTCACCTTGGCCTCCCAAAGTGCTGAGCTACTGAGCCCAGCCTGTTGTTGCTCTTTCTTCATCTCCTCCTCCTTTTCACTCTGCTGTTTCTAAGTTGGGAAGCAGGGGAGAAGGAAAGCCGTTTAGGTGACCAGTGCTGCTCTAATCCATTCCTTTTGTCCCCGCTATCTACTTTATTGGGGTTATGTTTGTCATTTCTTTGAAAGTTCTACAGAAATTTCCTTGATATTGGTGACTGACTTTTTGTGACACTGGCTCCCTTCCCTAGCTCTTGCTTGTGGCACATCACCCTACATTTTTTCTGCCTGGCCTTGCTTAGAAAACTCTTGAACTCAAATGACATCTGTTTGCTTAAGAATTTAGAGGTGCTCTTTAACTAGTTGGCTTCCATTTTGAAGCTTAAACTGAAATTCTGAGACTTTGGGAAAAGACTTAGTATGCTTCTTTATACATTTACAATGACCCCTTAAGGAAATAATATTACTCTCTTTTTACTTGTCCAAAGTAGAAAGTAATGGACTTCAAGCTCAAACCTAGGTGTAGTTGACTCCAAAACCTGTTCCCTTAATACGGGGGGGGGGGTCCCATAAAAACATGGAATTACCTTTTAAAGGTCAGGCCCCTTGTAGTACAGGCTTCCTCTGCTAGGTAAGTGTTCTAGGAACCCATCAGCATCAGTGTACCAGCTAGCATTGTTGTGAGGCTGTGTTCGGCTTCAGTGAATTTTTTTTTTTTTTAATTCTTTCAGCACCTCTGCCCATTTCATTATGAGTGATTAACAAGTGCACCTACCCATACCACGCTGAGTTTTCAGAGGTTTTTGACCAAAAATGGCATGACTCCTATGCCCCAACTTCCCTATTCACCTGATCTCACTCCTGGTGAATTTTTTTTTTGTTTCCCTGGATGAAAAATGTCCTCAAAGGGAAATGTTCAGCTGATGTGAGAGAGGTGAAACAAAAAACGGCAGAAGTACTAAAAGGCATCAAAATTGATGAGTTCAAAAATTGTTTTGAGCAGTGGAAAAAGCGTTTTGATGGGTATATTGCATCAAACGAAGAGTACTTTGAAGGTAACTGAAGCTTAAGCATGTAAGAATAAATACACAATTTATTATAAATAAATTATGGGTTTTTGGGGTCCCCCCTTGTACACTAGACTGCTTTCTGATTTCATATAGCTAGAAGCTATATTTAAGCCTGTGATTTAGTGCTGAATTGACTACATGCTAATTTTTTTTGTTGTTCAGTATAAAGTTCATCTTCAGACAGGTAAGCATAGGAGATATTGAATGTCAAAGGCAAGGTTTTTTGTTTGTTTTTGTTTTGGGGGCTGGGTCCCACTCCATTGCTCAGGCTAGAGTGCAGTGGCACAATCACACCTCACCGTAGCCTTGACCTCCTGAGCTCAAAGTGATCCTTCTGACTCAGCCTCCCATGTAGCTGCGACTACAGACACTTGCCACCATGCCCAGCTAATTAAAAAAAAAAATTTTTGTAAAGTCGTGATCTCACTGTGCTGCCCAGGCTGGCCTTGAACCCCCAGGCTCAAATGATCCTCCTGCCTTGGCCAAAGTGCTGGGATTACAGGCGTGAGCCACTACTCCCAGCCTTGATATGTTGTTTTAAAGCAGGAACCCGTTACAGTTCTTACTGCTTTCCACTAGAAACTACTAGCCAAGAATTTCATGGGGAAAAAAATTATGTAAATAGAATAGAATCTAATGGTATGTTTCTGTTTTCCAGTGAAACTTGGGAAGAATGTGCTCTAAGAGAAACCTGGGAAGAAGCAGCCCTTCATCTGAAAAATGTTCACTTTGCCTCAGTTGTAAATTCTTTTGTTGAGAAAGAGAATTACCATTATGTCACGATATTAATGAAAGGAGAAGTGGATGTGACTCATGATTCAGAACCAAAGAATGTAGAGCCTGAAAAAAATGAAAGTAAGGGAATTATATATAATAATTTTTCTTTGATGAGAGCATATCGTTTAAAGGAGTGTTATCCCTGAGAAAGGGGCATATATGCAGAGGTCTGAGGGATGTGATATTGGTAGAATGAATAAATTATGTTTTTACATATTGGTTTGATTGAATTAACAGGAGGACATGTTGGCCACCCAAAGACCTGTTGAGTCATATAAGATTTTTTATAAACTAGGTAAATGCTTGGAATCATTTAAAATGAACTAGCAGGCTGGACTCGGTGGCTCAGCCTGTAATCCTAGTGCTTTGGGAGGCCGAGGTGAGTAGATTGCCTGAGCCCACGGGTTCGAGACTTGCCCGGGCAACTTGGCAAGACCACATCTCTACAATAAACCAAAAAATTAGCCGGGTGTGGTAGCGCGCGCCTGTAGTTCCAGCTACTTGGAAGGCTGAGGCGGAAGGATTGCCAGAGCCTAGCAGGTCGAGGCTACAGTGGCCGGGAGCGGCCACTGCACTCCAGTCTGGGTAACAGAGTTGAGACTCCAACTCAAAATAAATAAATAAATAAATAAAATGAACTAACAAAGTGTCTAAACGTCTTCAGTGGGCCTAGGGTACAACTAAAATGATTCATCCAATGAAGTAGAAGGTGGGAGAGGTAGGTAAGAAATGTACCAGGTACATTGGTGGGTTTCCAAGAAAGTGCTCTCACCTCTCACATCCCTAATTATCTCCGATAAAATGAGGAATAGGAGAGGGGAGGGTCCAGCACAATAGTAATATTAGCCTTTATATTCTGAAGCTGGGGGGAGGAGCAGTTGATTATCTTTTAATGTTAAATAAGGCCATTAATTATGCATATTTTCATTTTAGTGCTTTTGTAGAAACAGGTTTACTTTTGTCTTTATGAAACAAAGTCTACCACACATAACTAAATTTGTGTGTGTGTGTGAATCAGGGGCTCATTCTGTTGCCCAGGCTGACAGCTCACCAAAGCCTTGTTCTAGTGGGCTCAGGTGATCCTTTCACCTCAGCCTCCCAAGTAGGTAGGACTATAGGCACGCACCACCACACCTGACTAATTATGTTTTTGACTTTTTGTAGAGGCGAGGTCTTGCTGTGTTGCCCAGGCTAGTCTCAAACTCTTGGGCTTAAGCAGCCCTCCCACCTAGCTTCCCAAAATGCTGGGATTACAAGCATGAGCCACTGTGCCAAGCCTGAATTTTTTGTTAAATTAGGTTTGAGGTAACAAGCACAGGCTATCGTTATTTTGCAATAGAACCCTTAACCTGAAAGGACTAAAAGTTTTCTTTTTTTTAATGAGCAAAAAAAAAATCTGAGACTGTAAGAGACAAATATGATGAAATAGTTAAGTTTTTTTATCCTCGTATCCTTCACAGGAAGCAGATAGAGAAAGCTTTCATTTGTAGAGAAGGTGCCAAGAAGAAAGCACCAGCATCACTGGCTGTCCTGTGAGCTTTACCTGACCAGTCTCATTCACCAAGCCATCCCCTTGCTTCCTCTTTGTTCAGCCCTCCTTTTGCCCTGTCTGACCTGTATGGGGATTTGGGTTGGGAACCCTGATACCAGTTGTAACTTCACGTATTGCTCTTCTGAGCTGTAGGTTTGTATTTCCAGTTGCTTTCTAAGGTATCTTAGCTTCATGTTCAGAGGCATCTCAGATTGAACTCAACTCTGCTTTAGATTACACTCATTATTCCTTTACTGAACTTTGAATCTATAAAGAGCAGTTCTTTTGACTCTTACGTCTTTAACTCTTCCATGCCTGACACTGTGTCTGGCTCACAATCAGTGTTTAAAATATATTGAAGAAGGAACAAGTGAATGAACACACAAACCAACCTCTTTCTGCAAGGCTCTCAAATATGGTACTAGACTGACCTACTTTTGAATAACTTCTAAAATATTATTCGACTTCAAGTACTATATAAAGAGGTTTTTTTGTTTTTGTTTTTTTGTGTTTTTTGAGTTGGAGTCTCACTCTGTCGCCCAGACTGGAGTGCAGTGGCCGCTCCCGGCCACCACAGCCTCTATCTGCTGGGCCTCCAGCGATCCTTCCGCCTCAGCCTTCCAAGTAGCCGGAACTACAGGCGTGGGCTACCACACCCGGCTGATTTTTTGATTTATCGTAGAGATGAGGTCTCGCTGCCCAGGCGGGTCTCAAACCTGTGGGCTCAGGCAATCCACTCACCTCAGCCTCCCAAAGGCGCGGGATTACAGGCTGAGCCACCGAGCCTGGTTTATAAAGAGTTTTTATTACTATATAACTATGTTATTGCTTTGTTCCTTCTAAGATGAAGTAGTTATCAGTAGTTTTTTACATTCTTTGTGATTTTTATTCTTTTTATTATTATTATTTTTTATTTTTTTTTTGAGCTGGAGTCTCACTCTGTTGCCCAGACTGGAGTGCAGTGGCCGCTCCCGGCCACCGCAGCCTCGACCTGCTGGGCTCTGGCAATCCTTCCGTCTCAGCCTTCCGAGTAGCCGGAATTGCAGGCATGCGCTACCACACCCAGCTGATTTTTTGATTTATTGTAGAGATGAGGTCTCGCTGCCCAGGCGGGTCTCGAACCCGCGGGCTCAGGCAGTCCACCCACCTCAGCCTCCCAAAGGCGCGGGATTACAGGCTGAGCCACCGAGCCTGGTTTATAAAGAGTTTTTATTACTATATAACTGTATTATTGCTTTGTTCCTTCTAATATGAAGTAGTTATCAGTAGTTTTTTACATTCTTTGTGATTTTTTATTCTTTTTATTTTTTTAAGAGACAGGTTTGCTCTGTCACCCAGCCTGGAGTGTGCAATCATAACTCACTGCAGCCTCAAACTCCTGGGCTCAAGCAGCCCTCCTACCTTAGCCTCCTGAGTAACTGGACTACAAGTGTGTGCCACCATACCTGACTCAATTTTTTTTTTTTTTTTTTTGAATTGGCATCTCACTCCATCGCCCAGGCTGGAGTGCAGTGGCACACTCATGGCCTCCCCAGCATCAACCTGCTGGGCTCCAGGGATCCTTCTGTCTCAGCCTTCCAAGTAGCCGGAACTACAGGCACATGCTACCACACTTGGCTAATTTTTTATTTATTGTAGACACGAGGTCTTGCCAAGTTGCCTGGGCTGGTCTCAAACTCATGGGCTCAGGCAATCCACTCAACTCAGCCTCCCAAAGTGCTGGGATTACAGGTTGAGCCACCGAGCCCAGCCTGGCTCATTTAAAAAAAAAATTTTTTGGCTGGACTCGG
>NW_007246678.1:872944-874380 GCF_000164805.1 Carlito syrichta | reverse complement strand
GCACTCCAGTCTGGGCGACAGAGTGAGACTCCAACTCAATAATAATAATAATAATAATTTTGTAGAGATGAAGTCTTGCTGTGTTGCCCAGGCTTTTTTTTTTCCTAAGCCCCTAATATGAACCATGCTAGTAATCTCATAGCAGTATGATTTTACAAGACCCAAAATCACAAGCATCAAATCAGATTTGATCAGAAATTTTCACTTTATTCCCAGTTGAGGACCCTCGCTGATAATCAGCTGGCCAAGGTGCAACAGCTTGGTGGGTCTTTGTTTTATTTATAGTTTAAAGACCCAGTCTCTGTCCCATGTTACTCAGGACCTGGATCTAGATAGCCTGCTTCAGGTTGCTACTTATTGCATCTTTCCTTTCCATCTGTAATTAGGAGGATCATCTAGATGCTTCCTTTTCTAGTGGACGGGATAAACTCTTCATAGCTCTCTGAAGACTTGATTAATTCAGCATCTTGCAGCACATTTTTGGGCATTTCATCTCTTTCTATCTCTCTCTCGGTTTCTCATTAGTGTGTGATCACAGTTGCTGATCAGTCATCCTGTACTTATTCTAGTTTCATGGATTCTTTGTCCCTTGCATTCCCAGAGTGAAAATACATGCCTGTATTTTGTGGGCAGAAAAATGCTTAGTGGAAGAAACAATACTTATGGGTAAAAACATGCAATTAGAAACTTAGAGCATAAGAGTATTTGTCTTACTAGAATAATATGTATGTATTCAACGATCATAAGCATCTTTGCTTTTGTTATTTACATTTAAGTCATCAAATAAAATATCATCCCCTAGACTCTTTTTATCTAGGTTTTCATATATTTTTGCCCTGGCTGGAGTACAGTGGCATGATCTTAACTTACCACAGCCTCAAACTCTTAGGCTCAAGTAATCCTTCCACTTCAGCCTCCTGACTAGGTGGACTGTAGGTATATACCACCATGCATGGCTAACTTTTTAATTTTTGTAAAGATGGGTCCTCACTATGTTGCCCAGGCTGGTATCGAATTCCTGGCCTCAAGTGACCTCTCCCCTTGGCCTTCCAAAGTGCTGGAATTATAAGTGTGAGTTACACACCTGGCCTTAATGGACTTTTTTTTTTTTTTTTTCACAAATCATCCTCTGTATTTGTCTAACTAAAATATACTAAGGTACAATACAGCTTCCATTACTTTTTTTTTTAACAGATGGACGATAACAGAAATTTTATAATCTACCATATATTATGACTGAGGAAACTGGTTTATTTATTTATTTATTTATTTTGTTTTGTTTTTTTTGTTGTTGTTGTTTTTGTTTTTTGAGTTGGAGTCTCACTCTGTCACCCAGACTGGAGTGCAGTGGCCGCTCCTGGCCACCGCAGCCTCGACCTGTTGGGCTCCGGTGATCCTTCCGCCTCAGCCTTCCAAGTAGCTGGAACTACAGGCGC
>NW_007246678.1:870292-872924 GCF_000164805.1 Carlito syrichta | reverse complement strand
GCCCAGCTAATTTTTTGATTTATTGTAGAGATGAGGTCTCGCCTGCCCAGGCGGGTCTCGAACCCGCGGGCTCAGGCAATCCACTCACCTCAGCCTCCCAAAGGCGCGGGATTACAGGCTGAGCCACCGAGCCTGGCTGAAACTGGTTTATTTTAATGTCATATAGTCTATCGTATTTAAAGCTTTTTGACCAGGCATGGTGGCTCACTCTTGTAATCTCAGCACGTAGGGAGGCAGGGGCAAGAGGATTGCCTGAACCCAGGAGTTCAAGACCAGCCTGGACAATTTGGTGACACCTTGTCTCTACAATAAATTAAAAAATTAGCCAGGCATGGTGGTGCGTGCCTGTGGTTCCAGCTACTTGGAAGGCTGAGGTGGAAAGATCCTCTGACCCCAGCAGGTCGAGATTGTGGTAGCGCCTTTTTTTTTTAGTTGGAGTCTCACTCTGTCACCCAGACTGGAGTGCAGTGGCCGCTCCTGGCCACCGCAGCCTCGACCTGTTGGGCTCCGGTGATCCTTCCGCCTCAGCCTTCCAAGTAGCTGGAACTACAGGCGCGCACTGCCACGCCCGCCTAATTTTTTGATTTATTGTAGAGATAAGGTCTCGCCTGCCCAGGCGGGTCTCGAACCTGCGGGCTCAGGCAGTCCACTCACCTCAGCCTCCCAAAGGCGCAGGATTACAGGCTGAGCCACCGAGCCTGGCTTGGTTGTGGTAGCTTTGAGCGTGCCACTGCACCTCAGCCTGGAAGACAGAGTGAGACTCTGACTCAAAAAATAAAGCTTTTTTACTTTTTAGACAAATATTTATATAAACTCTGGCTAATACTAAATCTGAGTTTTACCACAGTGTGGACTTTGTAAACTTGACTTCATATTCAAATAACATAATGTTTTAAATGATTACCATTTTCTTCTTAAGATCTTCATTCTGGCCGGGCTCGGTGGCTCAGCCTGTAATCCCGCGCCTTTGGGAGGCTGAGGTGAGTGGATTGCCTGAGACCGCGGGTTCGAGACCCGCCTGGGCAGCGAGACCTCATCTCTACAATAAATCAAAAAATCAGCTGGGCATGGTAGCGCATGCCTATAATTCCGGCTACTTGGAAGGCTGAGGCGGAAGGATCGCTGGAGCCCAGCAGATCGAGGCTGCGGTGGCCGGAAGCGGCCACTGCACTCCAGTCTGGGCGACTGAGTGAGACTCCAACTCAAAAAAAAAAAAAAAAGAAAAAAAAAAAGATCTTCATTCTGAATGCAAATTATGTTTGTATAGTCAAGCTAATGCAATATGTTTGTGTAGTCAAGTTAATGCAAAGCATCACTATTGGAGTTTATTAGTAGCAAATCATTTTTAAATTCAGTTAATTTTTTCAGAATACAGATTAGCTGATCAAAATAAATATCCTTTGTTTTTTGTCAGTTAAACAGATTGATTTGGTGTCTTTCCTTTCAGGTTGGGAGTGGGTTCCTTGGGATGAATTTCCTCCATTAGACCAGCTTTTCTGGGCACTACGTTGTTTAAAGGAACAAGGCTATGATCCATTTAAAGAAGATTTGAACCATCTGGTAGGATACAAAGGAAATCATCTCCAGGTGATTAAGAAGATTCTTTGATTTTTTTTAAGACAAGACAAAAATAAAGTCTGGTTAGAAAATGAAAAATATCTACATTTCAGAGCAACTCCATTTTATCTAAAAAGTTCCCTATGGATGCCAGTTCATTTGCAGTCTACAAATATACCCACCACTCTTTCAGCCAGTACTTGAGAACATTTTTCTGAAACGTCATTGAATTGGTTTTCAGACACCGATTGTGTGGTAAATAGTAATATTATGGTTAATCTGCTTTCAGTATTTTTCTGCGATATTTACTGTGTTGTTTGTCTTCACCAGCTTATGTGGAGTAGGATGCAATGGAACTTGTCTTAGTGTTCAGTTTGAGTAGAGATCCTAATTCAGATTCTGTAATGCAGATCAAACTCAGTATGTCTGTTAAAAAATTATCATGTTTATTAAAAAAAAAGTAGTAATATATTGTGACAGTCTTTGCAACTAGAGAGAACCGGACAGGCCTTTAGGATGTATTTCCCAGGTGTCTGATTGAGAATCTAAACCTAGTAAAGTGAGGCAGCCCATCTTAGGACCAGTGTCCGTGTGATTTACCATTTATAATTACTCACTGTCTCAGAGCCAGTGTCCTGATAGGTCAAATGGGGAGATTAGACTAGAGCAGTGGTTTTAAGTATGGTCGCAGTGGGGGACGAGGTCCTTGAGACCTTTCAAGTGTATTCAAGATCAAAGCTAATTTTATAATACTAAGATGTCATCTATCTTTTTCAAGCTCATTCTTTCATGAGGGCACAGAGGAGTTTTCCAGAGATTAGCTCATGTGTGATATTGTAGCAAATCAAATGCAAAAGCAGATATGAGAATCTAGCTTTCTTCTATTGTCCCACGTTAAAGATATTTGCAAAAATGTAAAGCAATAATACTCTCACTAATGAGGTTTTGGTTTTTTCTTTTTTTTCAGAAACAAGTTATTTTTGAAAAAATCATGTTAACTTGTTGAGGTTTGGTTATTTATAAATCATTAATTTGTTGTAATTTCTCAGTTTTAATTTTTTTTTTTTTTTTTTTT
>NW_007246678.1:821420-869619 GCF_000164805.1 Carlito syrichta | reverse complement strand
CCAAAAAAAAAAAAAAAAAAAAAAAGATGGTAAATATCACTAGATAAAACCCTATAAAAACAAAATCTCTTTGTAGTTTTTAAAGCAGTGTGGTGTTTTCTCAAAGAACTAAAGTGGGATCTAGCAATTCCACTTCTGGGAATATACCCAGAGGTACATAAATTGCTCTACCAAAAAGACACCTGCACATGTATATTCATTGCAGCACTATTCACAATAGCAAAAACATGGAATCAACCCAAATATGTATCAAAAATGAACTGGATAAAGATGTGGTACATATACACAATAGAATACTATGCAGCCATAAAGAAAAACAAAATTATGTTCTTTACAGCAGTGTAGGTGCAGCCGGAGACCATCATTGTAAGTGAACTATCACAGTGAACAAAAAACTGAATACTGCACGTTCTCACTCATAAGCAGGTCCTAAACATGGGTCACATGAGCACGAAGGCAGGAACAACTGAGGCTGGGCACTACTAGCAGGGGAATGGAGAGGGCATAAGGAGCACACAGCCACCCACTGGGTACCATGTCCACTACCAGGGGGAGAGAAGGCTTCAACCCAAACCTCACTTGAACTCAATTTACTTATGTAGCAAATCCTCACATGTACCCTACAACACTAAAATAAAGTGCTGAATAAAAAAAGAAAATAAATACTTTAAAAAATGTTTCAGTACTATTTAGTACTTGCTATAAGAAATTTTTTTCCTATGAGTGAGTGTCATTTTTTAAGTTCTTTTCTTTTTTTTTTTTTTGAGTTGGAGTCTCACTCTGTCACCCAGACTGGAGTGCAGTGGCCGCTCCTGGCCACCACAGCCTCGACCTACTGGGCTCCAGTGATCCTTCCGCCTTAGCCTTCCGAGTAGCCGGAATTACAGGCGTACACTACCACACTCGGCTGATTTTTGATTTATTGTAGAGATGAGGTCTCGCCAAGTTGCCCAGGTGGGTCTTGAACCTGCGGGCTCAGGCAGTCCACTCACCTCAGCCTCCCAAGGCGTGGGATTACAGGCTGAGCCACCGAGGCTAACTCTACTTTTCAAAATTGTATGTATACATTGTATAATTTACCATTTGTAATCATTTTTTATTAACTATATGTTTACACATTTTTGATGCTAGAACGTGAGGAGCTCAAGTATAAGTATATATTCTTGGACCTTTCAATACACTGATGAATTTTGCCCTGTTTTTCCTACTCCTGTTTGATTGTTTCTCATCCTTCTATTGCTTCCTCATTGTTTTCACCCCTTCCTCAACTGACTTAATCCCTGACCCTGGCTTCTTCTAAATGGTAGACATTGATAAGAAGAAAGCATGCAAGGAAGGGTGATCTGACTGGATGGCTGTCACCCCATTGATCACCTGGGTTGACTCAGCTGATCTGGCTGGCTAAGCAGGTGTTCCCTCCCTCCCTCCATGTGTGTCCCTCCCAAAGCTGCATGCTCAGTGGAAGAGGATGACCATCCCCGCTAGAGGAGGGCTGTTCCTCAGTCAAGAATATAGGAGTAGCTGTGCTCCACTGCTAGAACCTCCACACAGGCTCTCAAGAAGGAAGCAGGCAAGCCTTATGGATGAAACCCTTCCAGGGGTTTACCTCAAATATAATTCATTTAGATGTCTCCTGTTATGCTAGTACTTACCCTAGCAGATGTTTTATAGCTTCAAAACTTACACAAACCTGTAGAGTTCTGCCATATCTGCCGCTTTAAATTTTTAGTAGACAATGAGTTTTCATTAGGATCCTGTGAGGTGTTTTTTGCTTTGCTTTTCGTTTTCTAACTCACCCAAATTGGCATGAAGGTTTATTTCAATGGAAAGAAAAAACTAACCCAGGCTTTAATGCTTAGGAAAAAGTAAAAAAAGTAATAATTTTGTATTAGAGGGGGATTGCCTTTACTTCACTTAATATGCCCATGTGACATCCAGTAATCACTCAGTAAATATTTCTCCAAATGAGTAGAATGAGTCAGGAATTAGAACTCAGTTAAGCACGTAGTGCATGGATAGTTGGAGAATTACCTTTAAACAAACAACAACTAATGCTGACTACCAGCAGTATTCTGGTAAAGCTAAATGTCAGCCTAAGCTCTTAAAGTGCAGCTCATTCTGCCAGACTGCTTGGGAAGTCCGCCATATCTCTTCATCCATTTGCTGAATCAAGCCCTGAGGTGCCATTTATCCCAAGGTAGGCAAGTGCTCCTATACTGGCTCTGGCAGCATCCTAGCAAAAGTCATCCCAGGGTTGCCAGCTGTGGGTTTGGGCTCCCTTAGACACACTTGGAAGATAACCTTCTCTTATCGTGACTGCCAGCTTTGGGATCACTTTTAGAAATATTCTATGAGGCACCAGGGATCATAATAAATGGGGATTGTGGAGAAAGAAAGCTCAAGGAGTCATTCATATAAGACGACATAAAGACTCCTTCCAACATAAAATCGCATATTGAAGCCTCCTCTTTTTATAAAGTAATCAGATTATGTTATGCACAAAAGCAAATGTTGTACTTGAGCAGTTTTTATTAAAAATGCAAATGAAAGGTAATAACATGCATTGACTGACAGTTGTGTTTCATGCCTTCCATTTTATTAACCTCAAGAAACTGAAAATGTAAATTCGTACCTAAGATTCTCCAAAACACTTAAATTTTCATCTATTGTGTACTGTGATGAAATCTTAATATTTTTACTATAAGTCTGTCATACATCCTCAATCTCAAATTTCGACTCCAAGTTTTTCCCATTTTGATGTTTAAAATGTTTAAATATTTGACTTTTTGTCTAATAATATTGCTTAATAGCTTTGTGTGCAACCATGTATCACTCTTCATTTTATTTATCAGAATGTATATATATATTTTTTGAGTTGGGGTCTCTGTTGTCCAGGCTGGAGTGCAGTGGCATGGTCATGATCATTACTGCTTATGCTCAACCTTCTGAGACAATTCATGGGCAAAAGAAACATATTATCAAGTCAGTCAAACTTTTCACCTACTTCAGTTTGATCTGGTATCTCCTGTCCTCTCTGTTCTTTTTTTTTTTCTTTCTTGTTTAACTTCGCCTTCTAGCTATTTTTTGGTGACTCCAGAAACCAGTCCAGACCTTTCTCCTAAGCTCAAGACTCAACCACACACCAGGCATCTCTACTTGAGACTTTCCATATCCTTCTAGCTTGATGTGTTCTAAACTGAACTTCCTCTCATATTCCTCCCAGGGAATTACTCTACCATCTGCTGAATTGCTCAGATTTTTTATAGTAAAATATTAAGACTTTATCACAGTACACAGTAGATGAAAATTTAAGTGTTTTGGAGAACCTTAGGTACAAATGTACATTTTCAGTTTCCTATCTCTCGAATCCTCCTCCACCACATTGTCCCAATCGCCTTGGCCAGGCCTTCATCACCTTTTCCCCAGGCTGTTCCTGCAACTTTATGCCTCCAGTCAATCTCTTGACTTATTTTTATTTTTAATGGTGGTAAAATACACATAACACAAAATGTTCCATCCTCTAGTTGGTTTTTGACATTATCCCTTGAGTGACTTTTCAAAAATGTGGCCATGTCTCTTATCTTCACAACCATCCTTAGATGTTCTTGTTGCCTGTAGGATAAAATCCCTAACCTGACATAAGGTCTTTCATCACTTCCCTAATTTTTTTCATCCTACTTTCATCCCTTTCTCACACCCTATGTTCTAAGTGTCTTTATTTGTGTGTCCTCAAATGTTCCATACTGTTTTCTACCTCCTTATCCCTGTGTCTAAAACTCCTAAACTGAATGCCATCCCCACCATCAATCTGCTTTAATAGTTCCCTACTAATTTTTCATACCTCAGTTCAAGGTTCCTTATTCTACAAGATCTTCTGGACTCACCCAAGCAGACCTTGACATATCTCACCTTACACTATTTCTACTGTATCTTGACTTCAGATGTAGCTTTTGAATTCGTAAAGCTCTAAGCTTAAATGACAAGTGACACAAATTGTGTCCCCCCCCAGTCACCCATTTTTGTCTTTTTGAATAGCTTGATTTAACTTTCTAGTGGATTGAATTTACTCCTGATGCATTTGTGAAGCAATAGATTATATTATGCAGATAAAATGCCCCCAAATCAACCTCCTCCCTCAAAATGGCTGAAAATAGGTACACATTTATATTGTAGTTTACATAAACACTGTTTGTATAAATGAAGAGAAAACATGTTCACACCTCAAGGATCAAGTGTGCTTCTCAGAGGATATTTACTGTGGCTGAGCATAGCCTTTGTTTATTTGAGGTCTTAGCTTCAGCTCATTTATGATTAGGCTGCCAGTACTTGTATATTATGGCATAGATCTTTGTATATTCTATCACTTACTTGTCTCACAAGTAGAAAGTAAACTCCTTTAGGCTAGAGACTGTGCCTTTATATTACATTACCTAGTAGCCAGAGTTGTAACTGGTAATACTAAATGTCTAATATGTACTGATTGAATTAAAAAAAAGACTTTGTAGTATTTATTTTCCTTAAATTTCTTACCCTGGACTGGAACAAGACAAGTAGTATTGAGTACGCCCACAGTAGAAAATGCAAAAATGCATTCCAATTCTTTGCAGCAACATGAAGAATTGCTGTTTCTGTAGGTGTAGGGAGGAGCTGGAGTCTGAAATAGAAACAGGGATGCCCAGGCTAACAAGGCATACAAAGTCTTCAACTAGGGAGGGAAGCTGTTTACTAATGGTGAGGCATAATGAGGAGGGCAAGTTACCGTGTCGCAAGGGAAATTATTAAGTAACATGTATGTGAAATATACCTCATAGGATTCTATATTTTAAAAGGCTTATGGTCTTGTGTACTTGAGAATACTTTTATTAGTGGGAATAAATCAATTGAATTAGATAAACATGACTCACACAGTAAGAATGTTTCAACCAACAAGATATTTGGGATGCAGAGAAAGATAGTCTCGTAACCCCAAGAGGTAACCCAGGAACACAGTTGGAAGTCCAGCACGTCAGAGCCATGACCTGCCCTGGAGGAGGAGTAGCTTGAAGATTATATAAGGAAAGGCTTGACTTGTCGGCAAAATGTTTCCAGCTCACAAGTTTGAGAACTGCTTTGCACACACCTACATTGTATTGCTCCCTCTGTTGTGGCACTGCTGAAAATAAGCCAAGGGCTCTCAACCACACGTTGCTTCACCTGTCTTATCGGTATTGCTGCACAGAGGGATCTGGGCTGGGAGCTTTTTCATTTTCTTCATGGCTTTCGAGTAGACCAAGTTTACAAGTACTTGTGGCAACCCACTGCCCTAATCAATGTCCCTGTCCACATCACCACCAGAGAGTTGAATTCAAAGGGAAGGAGAAAGAACAGGTGGTCAGCAGGTTCAGAAACGAAGGATGCCACAGTGGTCAAGGACAGAGTGAGGGACTAAAGGCCTGGGGGATGGAGACAGGAGTTTTGGACTCAGAGAAACAGAACTGGCTCAGCAGGGAGGAACAGAGGAGTGTTATAAAGTCCTGAGCAGTCACCCTCCCACCCCAGCTTCTGTTCATGGATTTTTCTTCATGGGACATCCCAGGTGAACTGTGTGAGGGTCTGGCTGACTGACCCAAAGGGCTAAAGTGAAGCAGCCAGGAGCATTCGTTGCAAAAACCAATGGTTAGTATTACGCAAGAAACACCAGGAGCTTGGTAGCTAATTCTACCCCCAAGAGTTTGTTTTAGGTAGGATCTAACAAAACAGGCAAGCAGTGTAAGCAGTAAATCTTTTTTGGGGCAATGTGCTATGCTAAATAAATAAGGTTTTTTGGGTACTCTCAATGCTTAGTGCTGTACCTGGCATATTAGCAGGGCGCCATAAAGATTTGAATCTATTTCAACAATAAAATTTTGGAAACAAGATGACACCAAGTTAAGTGGCAGTATGTTTTTAAACCCTTTAAATTGAAGTAAAGCATGTACATAGGATCTCCATGATAATTATAAAAATGAGCACACCTATGTGACCACTGCCTAAATCAAGAAGCATTTTACCAGCACCCCAAAAAGTATCCCTTTCCAAAGTAACCACTACTATCACCATCTCATCATAGATTAGTTTGTTTTTTAATTTGCTAAAAGTAGAATCATACAATTTTTGTATCAGACATCTTTTTTTATTTTTTGAGTCGAGGTCTCCCTCTGTCACCCACACTGCAGTACAGTGGCACGATCACAGCTCACCACAGCTTTGACCTCCTGGGCTCAGGTGATCCTTCTGCCTTAGCCTCCAGAGTAGCTGGGACTATAGGCACACCGTCACATCTGTCTGATTTTTTTTTTTTGTAGAGACGAAGTCTTGGTACATTGCCCAGGCTTGTCTGGAGCCTCTGGGCTCAAGCAGTCCTCCCGCCTCAGTCTCCCAAAGTGCTGTGACTACAGGCATGAGGCACTGCACCCGGCCTAGAGCTGAAAGTAAACATGTACACAGCAATTCGATCTCTTAGAGGTGCATGTGAGATTTCCATTTCTTTTTTAAAAATCCACTCCCCCATTAACAATCAGTAGAAGGAATCCATGTATTCTTAGTTCTACCTGTTTTTCTGCTTGGGTTTACTTGTTGCTTTTCTTTGTCTATGTTGGTTTATAAATGAAAATCCCTAGAGGGAAGAGGTGCTGATTCTAGGATAGTGAATAGCAATAACTAAGAAAGGTCCTTAAGACTCTAGTGCACCAGTGCTCAAAAGTACCTAAGAACTCACACAGAGATTCCCATTCAACTGGTAAGGAGCAGGCTTTTGAATCTAACAACCACTCAGGTGGTTCTGATATACATGGCCTGTGGCTACACTTTGAGAAATACCACTTTCGAAACTGTGTGATGTTTAACCAACATGGCCACCTGTCTTGTGCAAATCCAGTGTCCTTAATATGGGGTGTGCTTCTCCTACAATCATCTGTAGGTTACTAAAAGACATTGTTTCAAACCTTGGACACTTTAAATGGAATCCTCTTACAATAAATTTGACAAAATATCAATGCTACTATGTACACTTCATCAAAATGAAACCCTATTGTTATGCCATAGAGAGGGACACAGTACTCTTTGTACACAGAAGACCTACCTAGGCTAGAAAAAGACTGGGTGGAGGGAACTTTGAAAAAGTCCATTCTTACAACACTCACTAGCAATACCTAAGGATATTTTTATGCCAACCCACAGTAACTATCTTTTCAATGACAGGGAAAAATGAGTAATATTGGGTCACTGACTTTATGGATGATTTTGTTGTGAGAAAATAAGGGTGTTTTGTCTGTGAATTACAATACTGGACACTTTTTCCCTTTCAGATGCATTTTCTCTTCTCAGACTGCTGCACACAATAGCATCAAAGACAGAGTTAGGCATATTCATTTAGATAAAAGTTCAATGCCAGTGAATCTCAGACTTTTCCTTCAAGTACTCCAGGATCTAAGGATAAACTTTTCAGTGTGGGAAAAGCAGCACTCCAATAGCATGACATTTCTTGTTTGTGTTTTAAATTTTATGCATATTTTGGATTGCAATTCATGAGACCATATAGTTGACCATAAAAATGTTTTGTCATATCTTTAATCATAATACCTTTAACACTAAAATATTTATTTGTCTTTGAATACCTTTCAGGTCTCTGCCACAACCTTTGGGAGGAATTGTTTACCTCCTTTTGAGAAACAAGGGTGTTGTAATAATTGTTGAATCGGGAACATTCAGTTCCTTATTTTTTTTGTCCTTTCTTATTTTATTTACCACTACCTGGATTTATTTTAGTTATTTAAGTGCTTATTATCTGTCTTCCCTCCTGCCCCTCTGCCTCATAAATCCCAGGAAGGCAGGCTTTCTCTGTCTTATCCTCAGCACCTAGAGAAATGCCAGGCACTGAAAATGCTCAAACATACAGTGAACGAATGACAGCTGTGAGGACACTACACTACGTCAGGTATAGCAGATGCTCTGTCTCACTGACAAACCCCAGATTCAGCCCAAGAAGCCTTTCCAACACAGCAGCCAGCATCACTCAATGGGAAATAGTTCATAATTGAAACCTATTGCATATTCCTGAACTACAATGACCTCAAAATCCCTAATGCATATATATATAATATATATATATATATTTTTTTTTTTTTTCTGTGTGTCAGAAGGTAAAGTAGCTTAGTCATTTAAGAGGGACATTTAAGCAAAAGATTTGAAGGGTGCCTGAACGAAGCATATTTGTATACCTAACCCTTAACTGTACCCCACAATATAATTAAAATTATTGATTAAAAAAAAAAAGAAAAATAATCATTTAAAAAATGTAACAGCCTGAGTTTCAAATAGTGACCTTGATGTGCCCCTGCCACAAAAAAGAAAAAATCTCTTTGACCACCTTTACTTTGAGCTTTCAGTTCTGGAACAAAACCTTGGCTTGAATCTCAGAGAGAGCTTCTCTTATCAGCTGAAAATCCATGTGGGTAGCTAGTTGACCAAGATACTTTCTTGTAGCCTCAAAAAATGATTAAAACATGCTAGGAAGAAGACTTGGCACAGGGGAAAGTAAAACAAATTTGTCCTCCCTCAGGTCACCAATGCACGAGTCTTCCCAAGAGGTTATGATAGTCACTAGTGAAGTGGGTAAATGTCTAGCAGTAAAATTGAGTAGACAATAAAAAGTTATGTATACTATTGCATAAATTAAAATTTTGACCAGGCCAAAAAAAAAAAAGCAAAAGATTTGGGAGAGAGTATGTCTTTAAGGAGTATAAGTACCTGCTTTGTGGCAACCAAACTTTACTTTAAATGGCCATGAAGGCAGTTGTTAAAAAGAAAATCCAAGCCGGGGCTCGGTGGCTCAGCCTGTAATCCCGCGCCTTTGGGAGGCTGAGGTGAGTGGATTGCCTGAGCCGTGGGTTCGAGACCCGCCTGGGCAGCGAGACCTCATCTCTACAATAAATCAAAAAATCAGCCGGGCGTGGTAGCACATGCCTGTAATTCCGGCTACTCGGAAGGCTGAGGAGGAAGGATCGCCAGAACCCAGCAGGTCGAGGCTGTGGTGGCCGGGAGCGGCCACTGCACTCCAGTCTGGGCGACCGAGTGAGACTCCAACTCAAAAAAAAAAAAAAAGAAAAAAAAGAAAATCCATTTTCCCACTTAAATATTATAATTAGGGAGCTATATCCCTGACCAAAAATTTAGTCTCATAAAAATCACTGGCGAACACCCACCATGTGTTAAAATGAAGATACAACAATTAATTGAAACATAGATCAGCCAAATTCAGTTAAATGGGCTTAAGTATATTTATGTATGTTGGTTAAGTATATTTATGCATGCAAATATATGTACCAAGCTGAATCTAATATAAAAATATGTATCTTTCATTAGGACAAACATTCATTTAACATTTATTTAATAAATAATAAAGTTTATATATGCTATGAACTGTGTCCCACCAAAATTCTTATGTTGAAGCTCTAACCCCCAGTACTTCAGAATGTGACTGTATTTGGAGGTAGGGCTTTTAAAGAAGAAACAAAGTTACAAGGAGGCCACGAGGGCAGACCCTTTTCCAGTCTGACTGGTGCCCTTTTTAAAAGAAGAGGAAATGACACCAGGTATGAGTATACACAGAGAACAGACCACATGAGGATTCTGTGAGAAGGTGGCCATGGGCAAGCCTAGGAGAAAGGCCTCAGGAGAAACCAAACCTGCCAACATCTTGATCTTGAACTCCAGAAGTGTGAGAAAATACATCCCTGTCATATAAGCCACCCAGTCTGTGGTGTTTTATTACAGCAGTCCTAGCAAACTAATACAGATGACCTAAATCTAACAGCTGTGTTCAAAGTACCATGAGTCAATAAATAACCACTATGGTGAGGTCCCACACACTCCTCCCATTACTGTCATCCTTGAATTGGAGCTTTGGCAGCATCAAAGCCATCATTCATTCATTTATTTTTGAGGCAGATTCTCATCAAAACCTGGATTGATTGATTGATTGATTGATTGATTGCGGCAGTCACTGTGTTGCCCAGGCTGGAGTGCAGTAGCACGATCGTGGTTCACCACAACCTTGAACTCCTGGGCTCAAGCGATCCTCCCAACTCAGCCTCCTGAGTAGCTGGGACCACAGACACATGCAATCACACCCAGCTAATTTTTCAAAGCCATCTTTTAGAAAGAAGCCCACCTTTTCCATTCTCTGGCATTTAAAAACAGGGTGTGGGGATAAAACTTTTGATATGAGAACAAAGGAACTTTTTTACAGAAAATTTTTTAGCATACTAGAAATAGCAAATCGTACAATGAACTTTCACACACCCATCACCTATTCAACATGAGCTGAGATTTTGCCTTATTTGCTTCCTCTGTCCTCATGCCCCTTTTTTTCTCTTAGCCATAATATTTATCTTTGTATTAGTCAATTATTTTATTAACTTATTTTATTACTATGTGATGATTGTAATTTATGTATATTGGTAAATCATTAAAGTTAATTCATAGTGATTAACTCAAAAGTAAATAAATTTTTTTAAAAACATTTTTTATTTTAAAATTGTGGGGTACAGTTAAGGGTTAGGTATACAAATATGCATCGTTCAGGCACCCTTGTTGATAAGGGGTGTCCCCCCCATCCCCAGACAGATATTGACTACCGTTAATCCCGCCACCCTTGCCCTCCCTGTCCCCCCTTAGATTCCCACTACTGTCAGTACTTTTCTTATGGTATTATGATAGATGTTCAAGGTCCACTTATGAGTGAGAACATGTGATACTCAGATCTTTGTTGGTGTGAAAGATCACTCAGTATTATAGACTCTAGTTCCATCCAGGTTGCTGCGAAATTCATGATTTTGTTCTTTTTTATAGCTGCATAGTATTCCAAAAGTAAATTTAACTGTGAGATAAAATATTTATACTCTCAAAATTCTAAGCCATCAGGGCATAGTGGCTCACACCTGTAATGTCAACACTTTGGGAAGCAAATGCGAGAGGATTGCCTGAGCCCGAGTTAGGGACCAGCCTGGGAAGTTGGTGAGACCTTGGAAGTCTGAGGTAGAAGGATCAGCTGAGCCCAGCAGGTCAAGGCTCACGGCCACCACACTGGGGTGACAGAGCGAGACTCCAACTCAAAAATATATAATAATAAAAAGAATAATAATCTTGTTTTGAATGTGAGTGTACGACTGTCATCTGGCGTGGATCCAAGTGCCCGCTGCTCAAAGTCAGACTTGAGAAGCGAGAGTTGATGGAAGGAAATCAGGTTGGTTCAAGAAGCTGGCTTCCTGAGGAGATGGCAGACTAATGTCTCAAGTACCACCTCAAACTTGGGGTCAGTCAGAGAGGATTTTTTTTTTTTTTGAGTTGGAGTCTCGCTCTGTCGCCCAAACTGGAGTGCAGTGGCCGCTCCCGGCCACCACAGCCTCGACCTGCTGGGCTCTGGCGATCCTTCTGCCTCAGCCTTCCAAGTAGCCGGAACTACAGGCGCGCGCTACCACCCCGGCTAATTTTTTTCATTTATTGTAGAGATGAGGTCTCGCCAAGTTGCCCAGGCGGGTCTCGGACCCGCGGGCTCAGGCAGTCCACTCACCTCGGCCTCCCAAGGCGCGGGATTACAGGCTGAGCCACCGAGCCCAGCTCAGAAAGGGTTTTTAAAGGGAAAATGGGTATGGAAAATGTGCAGAAGTGGGGAAGGCTGTGGGTCTGCACGTCTTTATTCTGAATGGTTATCTTGAGTAATTGTCCATCTGGGGTTTGGCTGGCATCATCTTGGCTGTGGCCCAGTAGTGGGTCAATCATCTGTAAATCCCCTCACTTGAGAGGGCTCTACAGTCAGGACTCAGATTTTGGGGGACTTGATTGGCATTACCCTGATTGTGGCTGGGTTGTAGATTAATTGCCTCCAGGCTCTCCCTAAACGAGAATTCTGCAGCCCAGCCTTCATGTCTGGCTTGCTTTAAGATTAGCCCCTGAGGTTGGGCGTGGTGGCTCAAACCTGTAATCCTAGTACTTTGGGAGGCTGAGGCAAGAGGATGCCTGAGCTCAGGTGTTCGAGACCAGCCTGGACAACTTGGCAAGACCTCATCTCAACAATAAATAAAAAAATTATCGGGGCATGGTGGCATACACCTCTGGTTCCAGCTACTTGGAAAGCTGAAGTGGAAAGATCACCTGAGCCCAGAAGGTTGAGGCTGCAACAGCCATGATTGTGCCACTGCACTCCAGCCTGGGTGACAGAGTGAGACTCCAACAACAACAAAAAGATTAGCCTCGGAAATGTCTAAGAAAGCATATAATTAGATAAGCATCACAGTGCAAGAGAATGCCTAGAAGGAGGTGGGGAGGGAAAAAAGTGTTTAAAGCACATTTTTAAAGCTAGAGCTAAAGACAAGTGTTTAGAATACATTCTAAAATGAAAAGTCTCAGTTACATAATTACCTCTCAGTCTTTGCTTTCAACGCTTTTGGGTATATTGATGTTGTTTTAGAGTTTATACGTTTTTAACTTTTTTTCTTTAACACAGTCTTGCTCAGTCACCCAGGCTAGAATGCAGTGGCATAATCATAGTTAACTGCAACCTCAAACTCCTGAACTCAAGCAATCCTCCCACCTCAGCCTCCCAAGTAGCTGGGACTACATGTATGCGCCACCATACTTGGTTAATTTTTAATAGAGATAGGCTCTTGCTCTGTTGCCCAGGCTGGTCTCTAACTTCTGGCTTTAGGCAGTCCTCCCAGCTTAGCCTCCCAAAGTGCTGGAATTACAAGCATGAGCCACTGTGCTCAGCAGTCTGTTTTTTTTTTTTTTTTTTTTTTTTTGGAGTTGGAGTCTCACTCTGTCATCCAGAATGGAGTGCAGTGGCCACTCCCGGCCACCGCAGCCTCGACCTACTGGGCTCCGGCGATCCTTTCACCTCAGTCTTCCAAGTAGCTGGAATTACAGGTGCATGCTACCATGTCCGGCTAATTTTTTTGATTTATTGTAGAGATGAGGTCTCACCAAGTTGCCCAGGCGGGTCTCGAACCTGCGGGCTGAGGCAATCCACTCACCTCAGCCTCCCAAAGCGCGGGATTACAGGCTGAGCCACCGAGCCCGGCTGCAGTCTGACTCTTGCAGGCACTTTGTTAAATTTATTTCTTACTGTTTTGTTCTTTTCAATGCTATCGTAAATGGAATTATTTTATTAACCTTATTTTCACATTATTCATTGCTTGTGTATAGAAATGTGATTTTTGTATATTGATCTTGTATTCTGTAACCTTACTGAATTCACTTATTAATTCTAATAATTTTTTAGTGAATTCCTTAAGGTTTCTATATGCAAGATCACATCTTCTCCAACATGTCAAGTGTGGCCCCTGAAGTTTTCAGTTCACCTGGTGATCCACTTATGACTGGACAGAGATTTCCAAACATGCCTTGAACAAGTAAGTTTTGCCTTTTTCAAGAAGACTCTGTGAGCATGTTGGAGCACACTGTCACTGCTCTGGCAGGCTGTTTACAGCTCTACCTTTGCCCTCACTTCCTGCTTGTACAGAGCCTGAAGGTGAGACAGAGGTGAGAGACTGGATATTTCCTGGGCATACACATAACACTGAGCATGCATGTGGTCTTCTAGATTCCCAATATGTCCAAATTTTTCAAAGCCCAGTCCACAGAAAATAATTCTATTTACAATAGCATTAAAAAGAACAAAACAGTAAGGAATAAATTTAACAAAGTGCCTGCAAGAGACTGAGCAGTGTCTTATTTCCCAGATTTTCCTTTTAAGTTTTTAGTCAGCTTCTTGTTTGCTCCAATTTTATTGCAGCCCCTGGCAGCTGTGATATTAAAATATTGTCACTGATTGTTTTTGACAAATGCTCCCAGAAAAAAGACTATTAACAATGAACAAGTGAGCTCTGAGTCATTCAAAACTTGTGAATGGGGCTTTCCAGAGAACTTTCCAGACAGGTCAAAGAATGGCAATTCTAAGAATGGTGTTTTGCACATTCTGCACCCTCGAGTGGCTGTTGGTTTTCATCAGGACTGTTGGTTGTCAAGGCTACCACAAATACTTGTTCTCACAGTTTCGGGTGACTTTTTTTGAATAAACACTCTGCCTTTGGTTAATTTCCAGAATTCTGGAGAAGTTCATTTTAACATTTTTGTGGTTCTCATTGCTTTTAGGGAGGAGAGGCTTTTCAGGGGTCCTTTCTCAATCATGCCCACCAGTGTCACTCTGTAACATCTTTAAGACAATCCTTGGCATCACCACCATTTCACCCATACACAGTTCAGCTCAACATGCAGACATATCCTTACGGAACCACACTGCCAGTTTAACTGTTCATGGAATTTTAAAAAATCATTTAAAACCTAGTTCATAATTAAATATCAATTGTCTCAGAAATGCCTCTTTATGCAATTGGTTATTCTCTCTTCTCCCTCCTGTGAGCACTATGGGTAGTTAATTCTTTGCACTGGTTGTGTAGTTAGGGGAGACTCGGGCAGGGCACCCCACAAAGGTCCAGCATTAAGCTGATTCTGGCTTAGTTCCAGGCTCTAAACAGGAGGGGTAAAGCGGTCCCTTATAGTTTTCATTTTGAAACCAGTCCACCAGGGATATAAATTAAGATTTATTCTTGCAGTAAATATTTATGGAGGACCTACACTGTGCCAAGCGCTGTCTTAAGAAAGCAGAAACCTACCCAGAGACACTCATGCATTCCATGTGTCACAGGTAGAGCAGAAGGTAGAAGAGTAAGATTACTAGAAGAGTAACTTGTAACTTGAACAGTTAAAAGTCTATTACCAAGAACATTTCAAAAAAACTGCCTGCCTGATATACCCAGTTGCAAAGCTATCCCTATTAGAAGGGAGGAGTAAAAAGCCTACAGATTTCCTTAAAGGGGACACAGAACCAAATACAAGATAGTGAATTCCTGTGCACAAAGTTAGAAATCTGTTCAGAGAAGTGTAGCTTTGCAAATACTAAGTTATTCTTCCTCTATCCTTTTTAGCCTCAACTCATTTCCCTTTACCATTTAAAAATAAATTTAAAATTATGCCTGTAATTCCAGCACTTTGGGACGCCAAGGTAAGTGTTTGAAGCCAGGAGTTTGAGATCAGCCTAGGCAACATAGCAAGACTTCATCTCTACAAAAATAAAAAATAAAATAAAACAGCCAGGCATAGTGGTGCACCCTACTACGGAGGCTGAGGCAGAATGATCATCTGAGCCCAGGAGATTGAGGCTGTGGTGAGCTGTGATCATGCCACTGCATTCCAACCTGGGTGACAGAGTGAGACCCTGGCTCATAAATAAAATAACTCTTTATGCTGCTAAGGGACAAGGGCTTGTCTACTCCCAACCTCGGAATACAAAATTCTTAGGCAGATCTCACCCTATGTTCCCAAAGCAACAAAGTTATACAAGATGGCAATTGTGAACCAGGTGTGGCAGCTTGTGCCTGTAGTCCCAGGAGGAGGCTGAGGTGAGAGGATTGTTTGGATCTGGGAGTTTAAGACCAGCCTGGGCAACATAGCGAGATCCCATCTCCACAAAAACCTGACACTTCTGGGATAGATTCGTCCCACATTTTATATAATCGAATTTTAAATGCCTGGGCATACACTTTAGTTTTGGCCACAAATCCTACCACTCCCTATTAAGTAATTCTTAGCCACTCCTTACATTTGTGTTAGCAGCCTGGTCCCTGAAGATAATTTGAGTTTATGTTCTTTTAGTAGACAAACTATTTCCAGAGGCAGTTATTTTAAAGGCATCTACTTCAATACTCACACACACAAAATTATATTTAAAAAATATTCAGAAATACACTACATAGATTTATATTTGACTTAATACTTTCTATACTAAGTTTGTCTTACTCTTTATATACTGCTGAAGGAGTATACATTTGTGTAATCTGCAGGAGAAAAGTTTGGATTATTTATCTGTGATATGAAGAATATGACCCTTCTCCCCAAAGATGTCTAAATACTAATCTCCAGAACCTTTGAATGTTGTTATATGGCAAAGAAGAAATAAGGATGCAAACAAAATACAGGTTGCTAATCAGTCGACTTCAAGATAAAGGATCATCAAATGGGATAATCCAGTGGGTCCAGTACAATCTCAAGGATCCTATCCATGTGGGAGAGTAATGCAATATGACTAAGACTCAACCACCACAATCTGAGCCAAGGAACCAGCGTGGCTTCTAACACCTGGAAGAGATGAGGAGACAGACTCTTCCCTTGAGCCTCCAGGAAAGAATGCAGCCCTGCGTACACCTTGATTTTAGCCAAGGGAGACCCACTGTGCACGTCTGAGGTACAAAACTGGCTTCAAGCCAACAAGTTTGTGGTAATTTGTTACAGCAGCAACTGAAAACTAACACAGTATCAAAGAGCTTTAAAAAAAACATTCCTTTTTAATCTATCCTAAAGATATGGCACAAAAACAAGTTTGTATACAAATGTTATAACAGCAAAAACATCCTAAGTTTCCACTGATAAAAAAAGCACTTACAGCTGGGCTCGGTGGCTCAGCCTGTAATCCCACGCTTTGGGAGCCCGCGGGTTCCAGACCCACCTGGACAACTTGGTGAGACCTCATCTCTACATAAATCAAAAAAATTAGCCGGGCGTGGTGGCACGCACCTGTAGTTCTGGCTACTTAGAAGGCTGAGGCGGAAGGATCGCTGAAGCCCAGCAAGTTGAGGCTGCAGTGGCTGGGAGCGGCCACTGGACTCCAGTCTGGGCGACAGAGTGAGACTCCAATCAAAAAAAAAAAAAAAAAAGCACTTACATAATGGCACATCGCACAATGGAATGTTAGCCACTAAAGTAAATTTTATAAAAACTATATCCGCAGGGAAAAAAAATATTCCTAGTATTTGAAGACGTCAAGGTTAAAATCAGTGTATTAGTCCATTCAAAAAATTAAGCCTGGAGGAAAAGACATTCAGATATTACTGTCACCCAGGCTGTAGTGCAGTGGCATGCTTTTCATGGTCACCACAGCCTTGACCTCCTGGACTCAGACGATCCTTCTGCTTCATCCTTCCAAGTAGCTGAAACTACTGGCATGCATCATCACACCCAGCCAATTTTTAAATTTATTGTAGAGATAAGGTCTCACCATGTTGCCCAGGCTGGTCTCAAACCCATGGGCTCAGGCAATCCTCTTGCCTTTGCCTCCCAAGGTGTTTGGTATACAGGCGTAAGCCACCGCACCTAACTACATGTACTTAATTATAGATGTAGGCCGGGTTCAGTGGCTCAGCCTGTAATCCCATGCTTTGGGAGGCCGAGGTGAGTGGATTCCTGAGTCCGCGGGTTCGAGACCTGCCCGGGCAACTTGGTGAGCCCTCGTCTCTACAATAAATAAAATAAAATAAAAATTAGCCAGGCGTGGTAGCGCGTGCCTGTAGTTACAACTACTTGGAAGGCTGAGGCAGAAGGATCGCCGGAGCCCAGCAGGTCGAGGCCGCAGTGGCCAAGAGTGGCCACCGCACTCCAGTCTGGGCGACAGAGTGACGCCAACTGAAAAAAAAAAAAATTATAGATGTAGATTAACTTCTTCTTTAAATGTTACTTTCTAGTTTTTCTAGACAAAAAATAATCAAAAGGAAAAATGTTGGAAAATCTGAATTGTTTATGTGAAGAATAGAGATTAACAATTAAAAAAACACCATCAGCCGGGCTCGGTGGCTCAGCCTGTAATCCCGTGCCTTGGGAGGCTGAGGTGAGTGGATTGCCTGAGCCTGCGGGTTCTAGAACCGCCTGGGCAACTTGGCGAGACCTCATCTCTACAATAAATCAAAAAAATTAGGCGGGCGTGGTGGCACGCGCCTGTAGTTTTGGCTGCTTGGAAGGCTGAGGCAGAAGGATTGCTGGAGCCCAGCAAGTCGAGGCTGCAGTGACCGGGAGCGTGCCACTGCACTCCAGTCTGGGTGACAGAGTGAGACTCCAACTCAAAAAATAAAAAAATAAAAAATAAAAGCATATATGTGTATCCTTAATAGGAAAAATAATCAACACCAAAACGTTAATTGGTATTATCTCTGGGTAGAATGTTAACAATATTATTTTCTCCTTTGTGCTTTGCTAAATGTTCCAAAATAGATGTTATGTTACTTTTGCAATCAGAAAAAAAAAGACTGTCTAAAACTGATAAGTCAAGAAGTTGTATAAACATATTATTTCAACATGGAGGTTAACCACCAGAAACTAAGTGGTTAAAAAGTGGTTTCTTCTGGAAAGTATGATAAGAAGAGGGACGGTAAGGGCAAGAGATGGCTGTCTTCCATTCTAAATCTTTTCACGTGATGTATTGTCAAAATCAGGCATGACTATGGTAAATTTTCTCAATTATTGAGAAAAAATCTTTATTTCTTCTTAGAATAGAAGTGTGGGTGGGCCTTTGAGAAACCTATTAGATGTGATTACTAGTTCAGATATATTTGCTATAGCATAATAATTCTCAGAATCCTACCTCAAGTATGGTAAAATGCAACTGAATTTATAGAAGTAATTTCCTGCCTACAGCGATTGTGTATTTAAACTTTTTTAAAAAAGCATACAGGTACAAACAAAAGTACATTTATTTACAAAAATTACAATAATTACAAACTGTACAAATTGAGGCAATTTCCCATTCTTGTAACAGAAGTCAAGAGCCTTCACTTTCAAATGAGGGCTTTGTTATTTTGAAATTATGACGCATATTCAGTAATACACTGCCTTTTTAAAAATGTTTTTCTAAATAATTCCAGGAAGCTTATTAGTGATATGTACATAGTTCATTTCCCTCAAATCTATTTCCAGAACGACCATGTACAAATCCAGTATAACTGGAACAGAACAGGTTAAGACAATACTGAACAACTACATCTTTTTTTTCCAACAGTAAATTTTGACTATCCCCTAAATATCTGCTTAGTGGGTTATTTTAACTCAAACCATGATTTTGGGCTTTGAAGATTAAGTTCACTTCGATTTTTAACCAGCTGCACAATGCTATCGAGCCAATAGTTTACATTTCCCTGCAATGTTTAAGAAACAGAATTCTACAGTATTCAATTCTGTTGCTGTCTTTTAACAGTTTCTTAATCAGAGTCACTACTACTGCTTGAGGAGTCTGTTGACATAACCTCTACGTCATCTTCATTTTCTTTATTATGCCCAGGAGGTTCCAACAAAAAGTCACTGCTGTGATTTGGTGGTAGCATATTCACTGACATATCATTCGACTGCCATGGATACTGTGGAGCAAGGACATCTGGAGAAAAGAAAGGAGCACACATGAGAATAGCTCTCTTTGTAATTAATCTACTTCCTAGTTACTTTTCCCTTAATGAAAATAATTTGAAGTACCTTTTTTTAAGGTTAGGGAAAAAATACATGTTTGGCCAAAGTGATGAACATCAAATTTATCAAGGAAAAGTGTGATGTTTTAGCAACTGGGAACGTGTTTTTTGTTTTAAATAACATACTACTCCATAAGAAACTATTCAAATAGTTGACATAATTTTTCTTTTCTGAGACATTTACAATTATAAATTCAATATTTCCTATGTCTCTGTATATACTATATGTACATATAATACATAATTATATACATTAGGTCATGTAGATTATTCTGTATCTCATAAATGTTACTTTCTTCTTCATCAAGTATTATAATAGTTTTGAACAGTTTCTTAGAAGATAGAGGAACCGGGCAACCCCTTCGGGCCCCCTCCCACTGTGGGAGCTTTTCTGTCCTCAATAAATCCTCCTTTCTCACTTAAAAAAAAAAAAAAAGATAGAGGAACCACTGTTGTAAATGACTGATCAAAAAGAGGTTGACTGGCAATGTATGTATAAGAAATCTTAAAAAAAGGACCCAAGTCACATTAAAAGTCTGTATTTCTAAAGAAAAGGAACAGTGCACATAAACAAGTATAATTCATTACTGAAAAAAAGATGGCAGATTTTAAAAGGGTCAAGAGTTATGGTATTAACTAGAATGGTATGTCAGTTAGCTTCAAATCTACCCTTCTCTCTGCCTTGAAACCATTTCTTCTTTGTCAGCTGTCAGGATGTTAAGCTCTGTCAGTAGAGGGCGCTGGTGAAGTTCCAGATCAGATTTGGTTGTTTTGTTTTGTTTTCTTCTTTTACTCCTGTTGTGCCTAGTTAGCATACAGGACATCAAGTGGTTCCCTTCAGCAACTTTCTGGGGCATCCCCGAGGGTGGTTTCCCACTAGGTTTCACTATAATCCTAAAGGGCAGCTTCCCAGCAAGTCTCCCTGGAACTCCAGTGGGTAATTTCCTGGTGTTTGCCCTGGACTCTGACATCTCATATAACTTCTTTGCCATAGAGTGGACCACAGCTACCCAACACTCTTTCTGATGACTGTTCCCTGATATGAACATCAGCCCTGGATTGGGGCTGGGTAAGATTATCTTATAGTCTGTTCCTTCCCTGGGTACCCCGTCTTGGTCCTAGATATAGTAGCTACCCCCCTTATGTTTTTCCTGTACTTTAAAAAAATAGTCCTCTTTATTTCTTAGTAGTACTTTGTTAAATTTTCCTTGTTCAAATTACAAGTGTGGTGTGGTTTCTGTCTCTGGACTGGACTGTGACTAGCATATAATTTTGTACAACCACAATGAGAAAGATGAGGCAATCTCCAAGGATATCAAAGTGAGTTCCCCAGTTTGTACTTCAGGTGGCTAACAAAGGTGATCCTTACAAAACATTTTTAATGGCACAGGAACATCCTATGGATGTAATGTTAAGCCAATAACCAAAAAAGCAGTATGTAGAGCAGATTTTTACCAATGTGAAAATATAGGGAGAAAAGAAACATGTTGAAATATTTAAAGTAACTGCTTCAGAAAGAGTAATTTTAAAATTTTTTGTGCTTTTTCTACTTCGAGATGTTCTATCACATCAAAACAAGCCACCTACAAAATATAAAAGGTGAGGAATACATAAAAGAAATATAAAAATAGTGGAAACCTATGAAATACTTGAGAAAACTGAAGCTTAGAATAAACTATGTCCCATAAAAATTCTATTTTACAATTATAAAAAGTTTATAAAAAAACTATTGTTATTGGTTTTGTTAACTTGGGTGTTGTTCAGGAGTGCATTCACTTTATATTGTGTAAACTGAACATATATGTTTCTTATTCTACTTATACAGCATGTTTCACAATTATAAAAAAGCTATGTTTACAGCAATAACAATAAAAAGAAGAGAGGTCCAATGCCTGAGGAAGATGGCACAATATTTCCAAATAAGAGAGAGAAAGATAAATTGGCAAAGAACCTCGCAGTTAAGATGAATTGGGTCTGGAACCCCAAATGTGTTATACAGCCAGATGCCCCATCACTATCATCTCTGGAAAACCCTGGTCTGTCTGAAAACATTTCTCGTATTAACATTACCGGGCAGTCTGCCTGCTGCAAGTGCATCCCCTGGTAAGTGACCATTCACACCATTAGTAGAAGGATTGTTCATCTGACCCAATAACCCACTTCTCATCTCTAAATCAGTTGGATATGGTCTCCGTGGGTCCCCTAAAACAATAAAGACTTCTTTTAGTTCAATCACATTAAAAAATAAGCATTGATACCTTCTTTGAAGTATTTTCTTTGGTTCACAGTGAAAAGTTCAAGCTACATTTTAAATTCTGAAATATGAAATTCACCTTACAAATTATTAAGGGCATAACATATCAATTTTAAAAACATATGTACTTTTATTTCTTCTCTGAATCTTCCCAAGAATACACCATTTTCCATATTTAAAAAAAGTGAAGTTTGTCATTTTAGAAAATATTCCAAATGACGATTTAAGAAAATTATAATGATCTTAATTCTTCTAACTCAACTGCAATTTCTAGTAAGAAAATAACAATGATATATTCTCAGAAGGATAAAAGATCATGATATTTAGAGACAGAAAAGACTGGAATGTTTATTGAAAGGACTATCTAAATTAAAAATCTTTCATTTCTTCTTTTTTTTTTGAGTTGGAGTCTCACTTTGTTGCCCAGACTGGAATGCAATGGTACGCTTCTGGCCACCGCAGCCTTGACCTGCTGGGCTCCAACGATCCCTCTGCCTCAGCCTTCCAAGTAGCCAGAACTACAGGAGCGCGCTACCACACTAGGCTAGTTTTTGATTTATTGTAGAGACGAGGTCTTGCCAAGTTGCCTGGGTGGGTCTTGAACCCACAGGCTCAGGCAATCCACTTGCCTTGGCCTCCCAAAGTGCTGGACTTATAGGCTGAGCCACCGAGCCCGGCCTCTTTCATTTTTTGTTTTGTTTTTTATTTATCTTTTAAAAAAACCTTTGTTTCTTTTTTTACTTTTCCCCCTGTGCCACCTAGTCTAAGACAAAACCTTTTTCCAAACAACCTCTTTGCTCTTGTCACTTGAAGACTACTTCCCATAAAATTCTGATGGAATATCAGGAGCAGGTAATGTTCACTCTGACTAGGAAAACATAGTAAGTAGCAGTTTGGGGTAGATAAAAGCATGGCCAGATTTGGACCAACTTTTTGGGAGTGATTCTCACCAACTGCAGATTACTCATTCCCAAAACCATAGTTACCCTTAGTGCTTACAGCAGGGTTAATGTCACCTTCAGGAGTCACTGAAGTGGAGGTAACTTCTCCCATTCCTCCAATAAGGCTGCTCTGAGACCTCCTGTTTTATGTTTTATCTACTGCCAGGATAGTTGCAGTTTGTTATGTTACTTGCTGTTTTTAATTATTCCAGCTCTTCCTAGGCCTGTGTGTTTGCTGTTGGGTGTTCAGTGCTTAGTCTTTTGCACCTAAGAGAATTGGGATTACCTGTTTCTCAGGCTGGAACCTTGGTAGAAATCCTAATGGCTCTATAAAGTTGGCTTCTGGCCAGCCTTGGTTTAACAGGTATATACATCTATAGCATCAGAAACATTACTATTATCTTGTACTTTTTTTTTTTTGAGTTGGAGTCTTACTCTCTCGCCCAGACTGGAAAGCAGTGGCCGCTTCCGGCCACTGCAGCCTCGACCTGCTGGGTTCCGGCGATCCTTCCGCCTCAGCCTTCCAAGTAGCCGAAATTACAGGCATGCGCTACCACGTCCGGCTGATTTTCTGATTTATTGTAGAGATGAGGTCTCGCTGCCCAGGTGGGTCTCGAGCCCGCGGGCTCAGGCAATCCACTCACCTCAGCCTCCGAAAGGCACGGGATTACAGGCTGAGCCACCGAGCCCGGCTATCTTGTACTTTTAAAAAGTATTAATTTATTATTTTAACAGAGAAAAGAAACACAGTCCCTAGTGGCAATGGCTTTGTAGAAAACCAAATTTATAAAACCCATGGCCTACACCTTTACTTATAGGACATTAAAGATGTGAAGATATGTGGCATATATTTCTAAGAATAAATACATTCTATATTTAAACCTATTTTTTGAATACAGTCACCTAAGAATTTTCACAACTACACATATCTAGTATAAAAGAAAAGTATTTTTACCTGGAACCCAGGTCAGTGGAGCACATACAGCATTACTTGCACTGATCCTATGTGCATACTTAATTATTTCTTCAGAGGAGATAGCACCTGAGAGAGTTAAGGGTATACTGTAACCTTGTTGTCTAGAAAACATATAAGTTTAGAAGTGCACATTATCATAGTTATATAGCATACTTAAAAATCTCAGTCACCATCTTCCCTAACAATACCTGCATATACGCATATATTGTAAACATAAATCTCTAAATTAAAGAACAAGACACTAATTCAGAAAAATCAGCTGACATAAAGAAACAAGTTTGGGAGACCAGCATGATAACATTCAATAAACTCAGTTATTAACTACCATTAAATATCATTACCCTTCTGAAACCAACAGTGAGTACAAATAAAATGGAGAAAACAATGCATCATTTCTCAATGACATCGGCTAGGAAATCAGAGCAGACAGTTCACAAGCTCTGTTTGATTAACGTGGTCCAAGGCTCTTAGTAGACCAAAGTAAAAAGACAATGTAAACAGTAAAAAGACAATGTATTCATTAGGTGAAAAAAACTAAACTGCTAAATAATTTGTATGGTACAACCTGATTGTTTTAAAATACAAGAGGGAACCAAAATAAAACAGCCTGTAATCCCGTGCCTTGGGAGGCTGAGGTGAGTAGATTGCCTGAGCCCGTGGTTCGAGACCCGCCTGGGCAGCGAGACCTCATCTCTACAATAAATCAAAAAATCAGTCGGGCGTGGTAGCGCGCGCCTGTAATTCCGGCTACTTGGAAGGCTGAGGCGGAAGGATCGTCAGAGCCCAGCAGGCGAGGCTGCGGTGGCCGGGAGCGGCCACTGCACTCCAGTCTGGGTGACCGAGTGAGACTCCAACTCAAAAAAAAAAACCAGAATTATCTTTGGAGGGCAGGATCCTTGTAGTATAGGTTTTTCCTCTTAGGTAAGTGCTCTATGTACCCATTGACATCAGTGTACCAGGTAGCACTGCTGAGAGAGGCTGTGTTTGACCTCAGTGAATTTTTTTTGGAGATTCTTTCAACTCTCCATTTCATGATGGGTAATTTATACAACCAACCTGCCCACAGGGGATATTAGCTGTTTTTCATATGTAACAATCAAAAAGTGGTTCCCAAAGAAAGAGGAAAGTTAGACAATACATCGAGATGACTAAATATAAAATCCTATTTACAAACCATTAAAGGCAGGTAACTGAAGTTTTAATCACAAGTCTGACTTTCAGTGTGGCAAATTAAAGTCAGATCTGTAATGGAAGCCTTTGAAAGAGAGATAGCAGGGCAGGAAGGGATGTGGGCCTCAAATTTACCACTAAATGTGCTTCTACCCCAAAGCAATATTTAGTTCTGACTTCTTGGTGTTCCCATCCCAGTTCAGCTGGGCAATGGATGTGTTTTCACTCTTGCTTTCCCAGCCTTGATTCAGCTCAAATCCCACCTTTTTCCAGCCCATACCTCTCTTCATTTCTTCCAACAATTTTATCAACCTATTGTCCTTAGTGCAAATTCATGTACACAGCCATAAATTGCCTATTGCTTTTTATAATCTGGAAAAGGATGCGATACTTCTACCTTCCTCACAACACCTACCACAATGCTAGAATATAACACAATTTACAATCGATTATTGGAATCCTTTCAATAGCAGCAAATGATTATCAGTAATACCCTCTCTTATTAAAGTTTCTTGAAACCAGAACTTGAATTTTTCAGGTCAGTCTTCCCATGGTACTAACCTTTTCTTGCTTTTTCTATTGACTTAAGTTTCTCTTTTGCTTGGTAAACAGCTGTTGCCTAATTTAAACAACATTAAAAAAATACGGTTTATTGTTAACTACATCAAGCACAGTTTTTTACTTAATTCAGAAGACCATTTATCCCACAGGAACAATTTTCAAAACTTGTAAATCCCCACAATTTATCGTCATATTCTGAGATATCATTTGATCTTTTATTTCACATGTTTAATACAAGAGATATTATATTCATGAACCAATCTCCCATTCACAAATTAGCTGTAAAAACAAAATATAACTGTATTATTTACAAATTTTTTCTTTATATATTCTATCATAAATATGCAGAAGAGATCCAGACCACATATGACCCCAAAAGCATCCTATTCTTGCATCTAGCTCAAGAATAAAATACCTCAATCTTTTTTTCCCCCTAGTTTAGAAAACACACTGGATTTCTATTCTTTTTTATTTTATTTTATTTTTTGAATTGGAGTCTCACTCTGTTGCTCAGGTTAGAGTGCAGTGGCACAATCATGGCTCATAGCAGCATCAAACTCCTGGGCTCGAATAATGCTGACTCAGCCTCCTGATGGGACTACAGGCACGTGCCACTATGCCCCACTAATTTTTTTACAATTTTGAAATTTTTTTTGTAGAGACAAGATCTTGCTATGGTGCCTGGACTGGTCTTGAATTCCTGGGCTCAGACAGTCCTCCCTCCTTGGCCTCCCTTGGGATTTATAGGCATGAGCCACTGCACACAGTCAACATCCTTGGATTGCTATTCTTATTCACTTATACATCAGCTTAATGCTTAATAACTGCTTATCATGAAAACATCCCTTCTACCCCCCAAGGTACACAAATGGCAAAATGAAGCTAATTTAGTATATGTATGCCCTCAACTATGACACAGCGGCTTAGAGCATGGCGTTAGAGAGACTGAGATTTAAGTTCAATCTCTCTACTTCACAGCCTCCGTGGGAAAGTCAGTTATTAATTTAAAGTCTTAGTTTTTTTCAGCCAAACACAGTGGCTCATAATTGTAATGCCAGCACTTTGGAGGCGGAGGGGAGAGGACTGCCTGAGCCCAGGGGTCCGAGACCAGCTTGGGCAACTTGGCAAGAACTCATCTCTACAAATTTTTTAAAAACTAGCCAGGCATGGTGGTGCATATCTGTAATTCCAGCTACTTGGAAGGGTGAAACAGAAGGATTGTGAGCCCAAGCAGGTTAAGGAGCATGCCACTGCACTCTAGCCTGGGCGACAGTGAGATTCCAACTCAAAAAAAAGTCTTACCTTTTTTCATTGGAATAATGACACTGACTTTATATAAACCATTATGAAGACTGAAATAACGTATATAAAATGAAATAATGCATATAAAGTAATGCAGGCTATCTGAAAACAATAAGAAAAAAGAAAATGACAACGCCTTTCATTTAACCACTGGCTAAATGGTGCCTAAGTGCTGAATCAGTGTTAGTTGCTACTATCAAAACCATAAAATTCAGTCTTAAGGTCCTGCGTTTGTGGTCTTTAATTCATATTTGTAACACAAACTTGGAAAACTAATCAAAGAGGATATAATTATAGAAAAAATGTTTACGTTTCAATAAATAGTAATTAAAAGTCTGTTATTAGTCCTATTGTAGTTAGCAGTAATTACAATACGCTAAAAAATGAATATACCTGAAACTCAAGGGAAGCAGACCTAACTGTGAAAAGTGGCATTCTTAGAGCAGTGGGACCAAAGGCAGTTTTTTCCTTCTTCTTTCCACTTTTCTGTAGCTTCTGAATTTCTTTTGATAAGCATTATTTTCATAAAGAAAAGTCAATTCTAATACATATTTTTAAAAGTATCTACTTGGGGTGTTGATTTACCCTGAACTGCTTAGGTTTCTATGCATGGAGCCCATTTTTGGACACATTTTTGAAGAGGTTCATCAGGGATAAGGATGCCAGCAATGTCTGGTCCATATTAAAATCAAACTCAGCTGTTTCTGCGATACCACCATATATCAATTATATGAATTAGTATTTAGTGAAATAACTGAGCAAATAATAGCAAATAAATTGCCTCTTTGAAATAGTAGCCAAGGTCAGGTTTGGTGACTTAGCCTGTAATCCCAGCACTTTGGGAGGCTGAGGCAAGTGGATTGCCTGAGCCTGCAGGTTCGAGACCCACCCAGGCAACTTGGCAAGACCTTGTCTCTACAATAAATAAATAAAAAATTAGCTGGGTGTGGTAGCACGCGCCTGTAGTTCCAGTTACTTGGAAGGATCGCCGGATCCCAGCAGGTCAAGGCTGCGGTGGCCAGGAGCATGCCACTGCAATCCAGTTTTGGGTGAAAGAGTGAGACTCCAACTCAAAAAAAAAAAAAAAAAAAAAAGAGAAAAGAAAAGAAATAGTAGCCAAAAACAACAAAGGAAAAACTAAAGACCAAAAAGAAAAAAAGAGCAAGAGAGAAAAATCCTGAAGATTAGACTATTAATAATGAAAACTGGCTGAGCAGTGTGTAATCCCAGCACTTTGGGAAGCCAGGGCAGGAAGATTGCTTGTGCCCAGGAGTTTTAGACCAGCCTGGGCAACATAGCAAGACCTTGTCTCTAAAAAAAATTGAAAATAAAAAAGTTAGCCAGATGTGATGGCATGCACCTGTAGTCCTAGCTACTTGGGAGGCTGACACAGGAGGCTTGCTCCAGCCCAAGGGTTGGAGGGTACAGTGACCCATGACTGTACTCCAGCTTGGGCAACAGAGCAAGACCCTGACTCAAAAAATAAAATAAAATAATGAAAACTTACATCAGATAAGGATAAAATAAAACTTTTCAATTCAATGCTGTAGTGTAGACTCTTTAAATAATGAAAATGTGGCTCAAAAGTAATGCAGGCTACCTGAAAACAATAAGTGAAAAAGAAAATGACAATGGCCTTTCATTTAACCACTGACAAGATGTCATTTTTAGACATGGGAAGTTGAGTTTTCTGCTCTTCAAAATGCTGAAAACAGACTTTTCTGAAATCGATCAAACAACAACATCCTTTTTCACCTTAAAAACCAACTCTTGTCAACTTACCAGAATTTGTTCTGCTTCCTTTAGCTGTTTTTGTAGCTGCTGAATATCACTGTCTCTCTTCTCTACTTCTTTTTCTAAAACTTGCATTTCATAATGGATTTTTCCCTGATTAAGTGCCAATTTCATTAGTTCTTGAAATTCTCCATCTCGGTGAATTAACAACTCTAAGACCTGTCAGATAACGGTTGATTAAATCAGATAACAGAATACAGAAAGGCCACACTCCATTGAAACAATTCATACATGAACTGGTTAGACTGTAAAGTTTCAATACCTTCAAAATATTATTCCTAATCTTTGTTAATAAAAATTGCCTATTTATGATTATTTTGAGAAACAAATCAGTATCAAAATATTCTACTTTTTCTGCTATTCTTTCAAACAAAACAAAATAAAACAAGTCTTTAAAAACTAGTAATATGCCAACACAAGTAGGTTTATTCATTTCCCAGTAAGATAAAATTTTAAAGTGTAACATTAAAAATACAATATACTAGAGGTTCTCACAAAATGTGACACTTGAGATGATTCTAGGTGGTACTAAGAACTTAAAAAAAAAAACTTACATTTACACATTTGTTCTAACATATGTTAGAAAAAAATATAACTGGGACATCTAACCTGTGATTTCATGCACGGTATTGCCAAGGATGAAGATGGTCTAAGAAATACAGTGATTTCAAAAAACTGTAATAGATGGTATGTGATATGGCACACACACACAAAAACCACGGTTGGTTAAAAATGCATGAAATAGAAAAGTGTGGGGTTCATATCTCTAGTCCTCCATTTGCTGAAGACCATATTAAGATCCTTTCTAACTTCAAATCTACATGCAATTCAAATAAAATGGTGGCTAGAAAATTTTCACATGGGCACATCCCTCTCTAATATTTAACACTTTCAATGAAAATTACACAGAAATCCACAGTACTAAATACAAGATACAATTCACAGAATTACTTCTCCTTAGAAAGTACAAGTAAAGTGTGTGCCGATTATGCCTTCTGAATAATTATCACCTTCTGAATAATCTCGGTGTGCCTGGTTCATAGCAAGCATAAAGTGTTTATGAAATGAAGTCAAGCCTTGCATTTCACTTCTTGCATATTTTGTATGCATTCTTACTTAATCCCACAGGTATTAATAGAGTATCTGAGAAACTAGGCATCTATTAACACAAAATTCTAGCCTCTTTCTTTTTCTAACAACAAAACAAACAAAAACCCTAACATTCTTAAGTTAGCAGCTTTTCCCAACTTGTGGCCTTCTCTGGACTCCATGAGATTTTTCTGCTCTCAAAACATGTCACAAAATAAAACTAAGATAATGGGCAGAGGATGGAGAGAAGAGTCTATCAGATACCACCTCCTCTTCTATATTATATCCTCTTTAGAAAGGTTAATCCTCCCCATTTCTCTTAAAAAATGTTTTTACATTGTGGTAAAAACATAAAATTTATCCTCTTAACCTCTAAAAGTTTTCTGAATAATAATAATAAAAAAACCTGTTAGCTGTAGAAAATTAAAAAGCACAGAAAAGTATAAAGCAGATAAAAACTGCCTGTATGGAAGGATTGCCGGAGCCCAGCAGGTCGAGGCTGCAGTGGTCAGGAGCAGCCACTGCACTCCAGTCTGGGTGACAGAGTGAGACTCCAACTCAAAAAAAAACAAAAACAAACAAAAAAAAACTGTCTGTAAATTCAACACCCACAAGATAACTTCTACTAACAGGTATATACTCTTTTATTTCCATTCATTTTCAAGGTGCATTAGGGGCACCGAGCCTACTGGCTACATTTATGAAAGTGTTAACCTTTGATTCTAACTACTGTTTTAATCACTATTTAGCAAGTTTAATTCAAAAGACAAAAATAAATGTGTCTAACTAGAACTATAAGGGAAAATAATAAAATACTGCTAAACTCTTAGGCAACTATTTTCTTATTAGACACTGTTATCTTATACAAATGGTACAAAGAAAATATCAATTTTAAAGTTTTAATTAACAACTTAAAAGTATCCAGCCAAGTGCAGCGGCTCATGCCTGTAATTCCAGCACTTTGCAAGGCTGAGGCGACAGGATTGCTTGAGCTCAGGAATTTGAGACCAGCCTGGGCAATATAATGAGACCCTGGCTCTATAAAGAAAAAAAAAAATCAATAAATTGGCCAGGTGTGGTGGCATGTGCCTGTACTCCTAGCTACTTAGGAGGCTGGGGCAGGAGGATCACTTGAGCCCAGGAGTTTGAGGCTATGGTGAGCTGTGATTAGGTTACTGTACTCCAATCTGTGAGCCCAGCTCAAAAAAAAAGCATCCAATCTTCCTGTTCACACATAAAGTAAACTTGTAGCAACTATAGCTTTTCATTTTTAAAATTTAAAAATTAATTAATTTTAAAAGCAACCACTTACCTGATTTTCCTCTCCAGGCTGTAATAATTTTTGGTTTCTTGAAATTGCCAGCATTTCTATAAGTTCCCTAAGAGAAAAACCCATGAAAAAAGACCACTGTGAAGTCTCTACATACAATAGAGGCTTTCTTACCTGCTCTTTACCCAAATGACTTGCTGAATTCATGGTACTCACCGCATGCTGAACACATGTAGCCTTCCCTGCAGCCCACCATGACTGTGGGCTTCAGCTCTCACCAAGACTCAGTTGTGCTTGTTACTAAACTCACTTATGCAAGCTCTACTTATTACTATAATTATGTAAATATCCATTACATAAATATCAATGAAATATGATTGTGAACAGAAACAGTTCTTTCCATAAAAACCTAAGCTGAATGCTTAGAAAAGATTCAGCAGAGGTTTGCAAAGAACAGCATAAAGAACCAGGGAAAAGTCATAAAATCTCAGAGTCTATCAAAGATTGCTTGATAAGAGGCTAACTTCTCATTTTGATTTGATCTAGAAATTTATGACTTCTGAGTTTTGTAAAAACAAACAACAAACAAACAAAAAAACCAAAAACCATCTACATAAAGGGTCTACAGTTTCTGCAAATATCATTTTCTTGGAAGAGAGCCATGCCCAGTGATGTACATATTGTCTATGGCTGCTTGCCTACTTAAGGGCAGAGTTAAGTAGTTACAGCAGAGACCATATGACCCCCCAAATAAAAAATATTTACTATCTAGTCCTTTCAGAAAAAGTTTCCCGACCCTTGTCTTTCATGAAATGATTAGCAGATGAATATGAGTTTATATGTTTTCAGGTAAAATTAAAACAATTAAGGGATGCATGAATTATTGTTTAAAGATTCGCCACTTTAATTAAATTTTTAAAATTAAACAAACATCTATCAAATGTAGTCCTAGCTACTCGGGAAGCTAAGGCAGAAGGATCACCTGAGCCCAGAAGGTCAAGGCTGAACCATGATCATGCAACTGCATTCCAGCCTGGGTGACGGAGTAAGACCCTGACTATAAAAAATAAAAAATAAATTTTAAAAAAACTTAAAAAATACAATTTGTGTTTCCATTTAAAAAATTCCTCAAAAGGTTACCTCATTCTATTACATCTTATGAAGTAAATTTACAAAATGAAAGTCTATACAATTAGTAAGAAATCCTAAATTTCTTTTCTTTCTTTCTTTTTTTTTTTTTTTGAGTAGGGGTCTTACTCAGTTGCACAGGCTGGAGTGCAGTGGCACAATCATGGCTCACAGAAACCTCAAACTCCTGGACTCAAGCAATTCTCCCACCTTGGCCTCCCAAAGTGCTAGGATTACAGGTGTGAGCCACTAAGCCTGGCCAACATATCCTAAATTTCAAATCCACTCAGAAAAACAAATTATGGTACAGTAAGTAAAGTTCAGAAAAGAAATGAATGTACTGGACTCAAGAGGAGAGAAGTGAGAAGTAACAGTTCATTAAAAATAGTAAGGCAAAGATTTGAAATTCTAAGAATAAGACCTACTCAGAACAAAAGATGGCAGCAACTACTTCCCAAAAAAGGTGTCACTTTTGAACAAATACAACATATTTACGGAAAAATTAACTGCTATCATCCATACCATATGATTGGTCGAAATGAACAAACAATGAGAAACACTTTAACTCGATTAATTTCACATTCACCAGCAGCATCAAGATTCCTTAGCAAAGAAGTGGAAGCCAACCAAGTATCAGACTTAGCCATCAGGTGAGAATTATCCCAGATGAAATAGATCAAGGGAAATTTTCAAGCAGAACATACAAAATTAAAAAAACTAGCTCATACAAAAGCAACAGAGGTGCTTCCCAATTAATCACTAGGTGTTCTGAACCCAATGTAGAACTTCATGGCTACCTCTTCAAGGAAGGTATTTCAGAAACTGAGTATGGCAGACCAGTGATTCTAAAATAACTGGTTAAGTGGAGCATGCTGAGTTTCTCAAAGTTCATTCAGTCCTGTTTAGAAAAGCAGTGGGTTAAGCAGTATTTATGGGATATCAATCTGGAGTTTAATAACAACGAACTGAATAAAGCTTTAATTAGCTGCCTTAAAGACAGTCGTATCACACACAGAACAAAGATGAATAATTTAACTGAAAAAATCATACTATGAATACTCTGCCTCGCTAGTGTCTTTTTACTAAGCAATAATGAGGTATTCTTTTTTTTTTTTTGAGTTGAAGTCTCACTCTGTCGCCCAGACTGGAGTGCAGTGGCACGCTCCTGGCCACCGCAGCCTCGACCTGCTGGGCTCCGGCGATCCTTCCGCCTCAGCCTACCAGATAGCTGGAACTACAGGCGCGCGCTACCACGCCCGGCTAATTTTTTGATCTATTGTAGAGATGAGGTCTCGCCAAGTTGCCCAGGCGGGTCTCGAACCCACGGGCTCAGGCAATCCACTCACCTTGGCCTCCCAAAGCGTGAGATTACAGGCTGAGCCACCAAGCCTGGCAGAGGGTATTCATTTAAGAGGATTAACTAATAATGAAGAAACTAACAAGTTTTCTACCACAAAGTAAAAAACCAGCAAAGATAAAAAAGGAAACGGCACTTGCATAAATCTGTGTAAGCATCTGCACAGAGGCAATACATTAAGACAGCTGCCTGTACCCATGAGTTCACTATATTGATCACAGGCTGGTTGAAAATTCCACGTGCCCTATTTGTTGTGAAGCAATATTCGAGTCTTACACAGTTCAAACAGGGGATTAAACACATAGGCATTTAACTTCTGGTGTTTGTGTGTTTTTCATTCAACATTCTGCTTACCTGCTAATCTGATTTGTAATGCTGTGGCAAGGACTAAATGTATAGCAAGAATATAATGCTGATTATAAATAGATCAGGTACATTTCAAAACACGATAAGATTTATTCTAAAACTGTCCAAGAATGTCGGCTCCAGAAAAAGTGACATTTGAGCTGAAGTCTGGAGGATAAATGCTTCATTTACCAAATTGGCGGTGGAGTGGGGAACGGCACTGAAGATGAGGAAGTCTGGCTAGCCTGAGAATAGGAGTACTCAGGGAGGCTGGAGTGAAGGGTTAGGACAGAGAGGCGTGGCAGCAAATGAGAGTAACAGGATGGATTCAGAGGAGACTGGGAAAGGCCTTGCTGCACACGAACCTCAGGAATTCGGACTTCATCTCACTGAACAATGGGAATCTACCAACTGTTTTTCCACAGAGGAGTTATATAAAATGCCTTTTAAAATAACCGATCCTGGGCAATATCGAGGGATAAAGTGCAGAAGCTCGATGGCAAGCAAAACTGTTGGGAGGCTGCATAAGTAGTTATGACAGCGGGGGACAGGAATGAGAAAACCCGAACCCGCCCGATTTAACATCCAAAAAAACGTGAGGAAGTTAAGAAGTCGCCAACTTGAAAGGGACAACAGGAAGAACGACATCCCATTTTATCTCCGATCTCTGCCAGACACGCTGCACTCCAGCCATCCCAGACCACTTGTGAGCACGCACAACTTGTGCGTGCTCACGTTTCCAGACGTTTACACAGGCCGTGCCATCTACCCGCCGCCTAGTGAGGCTGGTGAACTCCTGCCCAGGCAGCCACTTTTTCAGGAAGCCTTGTCCTGTCTGCAACCGTTAAAGGTGCTTCGTCCCCGTGCTCCCGGAGCCCGCAGCGCAGGCCTCTAGTAAGACACGCCTCGCGCCAGTTTACACCTCTCTCTCTTTCGACAGGTGGCATCCGGCCTCCCCCTCACTATCAGCAGGGGGCCGTTCCATAAACGCTTGTCGAATGTCCGTGGACGAAGCGGCAAAAACCGCGCGACAGGACCACCGTCATCACTAAGCTACCTTCTAAGAGGAAAACATGCCGCCCAGAGTCCCGGAGGGCGGCGGATCCCACGCCCAAGACCCCCGAGCGCGGGAGACTGCCGGGAACGGCCCTCCCCGCCGGGCCCCGGGACGCGGCGCACTCGCAGGGCCGGCGGGCTCCGGAGTCGTCCCCCGGCCCCGCCCCGCCCCGCCCAGTCGGGCTCTGCCTGGCACTTTTACCTTGACAGGACTTCCAGATCTTCAAGCGCAGACAACAGCCGCTCGCGCGTGCTGTTACCACCTGCCGCTCCCAAGCCACCTCCCAGCCGCTCCTTCTCCTTCTCGCCACTCGAAGACGCAGCCATGCTCCCTACGGGCCGGCAGCCGGTGCACGCGCACTGGGCGCTGACGCTAGGGGAGGCGGGCTCGGGAGGCGGAAGAGTCGCAGAGGCGCGGAGGAAAGAGCGGCTAGAGCGTTACCTGTGCGCCTAGGGGTGCACAGCGGGCGCCGGCGCCATCTGCTGGGCCAGCGAGGGCTCTCGGCTCCAAACCCTGGGAGCGACCGCTGAACTGACAAGAGGAGGCTCAACCCCGTACGGTTCTCCTGGGCCTAATGTTTTTCAAGCAGCCACAGGAAGCTTCTGTTAAATGGTTTTTAAGCATTTGAAGGAACTACATAGTAGTCTACCTCTTGCGTCAGTTTCTTCTTGAGATGGCCGGGTCAGCTCTTTAGCCTGAGTTCCCAAATGCTGTTCCAACCCTCCTGTCGCCTCTCATACAGGTGAAGTAGGGTCCGAGGACCTAAATCACAGACACCGATACAAAGTTATAAGTAACAAAGGAGAGGTTTATTAGCCAGATTCAGCCATCTCCAGTGGCCACTTGCTGGATAATAAATGCCAAAGCAAGGGTGGCCACCTGCAACACAGGGCTGCCTTAAGTAGTTTAGACTTACATTCTAGTGGGCTAAAGATAGAACTTGGGACATTCTGGGGCTCTTATTGCATTATTCTGCTAGTGTGGGAAAGCAAGCAATTTTACAGAAGCAGATATAGCCAGTTATGCAAGTGCAGTGGATAAGGGTATTATTAATTTTGCAACATTTTCAAACAGTTTTCAGGAAGGGAGTGAAGTCTGTGAAGCCTGCTCGAAGGTTGAAGCCGCTTCTTTCCTCTCCCCTTACATTCCCTTCTTTGTTCCCTCTTACATAGGCTGTTGTAAGCACCTTAAGACAGGAACCATAATCCATCCCCCCTTTTTAAAAATTGCGGTAAAATGCACACAACGTAAAACTTACCATCTTAATCACTTTTACATTTTTTATAATTTTAACAAAGTCTCGCTATATTACCTAGGCTGATCTTGAACTTTGGCCCCAAGTGATCCTCCCACCTCAGGCTTTCAAAGTGCTGGGATTATAGATGTGAGCCACCGCAACCAACCCTGAACCATTTTTAAGTTCACAGTTCAGTGGCATTAAAAACATTCATACTGTTGAGCAGCCATTCGTCTCTAAAACTATTTTGGAAAACTGAAACGCTATACTCCTATTCCCTATTCCCCCTTCCCTGGCACCTGGCAACCACCATTCTACTTCATTCTATGTTTGACTGCTCTAGACACTGCATATAAATGAAACCATATGGTATGTGTCTTTTTGTGATTGGTTTATTTCACTGAGTATAATGTCCTAGAGGTTCATATATATATTGTAGCATGTATCAGATTTTCTCCCTTTTTTTTTTTTGAGTTGGAGTTTCACTCCGTCACCCAGACTGGAGTGCAGTGGCCACTCCCGGCCACCGCAGCCGCAACTCACTGGGCTCCGGCGATCCTTCCACCTCAGCTTTCCAAGTAGCTGGAACTACAGGTGTGCCCTACCACACCCAGCTGATTTCTGATTTATTGTAGAGATGAGGTCTCGCTGCCCAGGTGGGTCTTGAACCCGTGGGCTCAGGCAATCCACTCACCTCAGCCTCCCAAAGGCGCAGGATTACAGGCTGAGCCACCGAGCCCGGCTTTTCTCTCTTTTTAAGGCTGAAATTCATCCAATGATATACACTTGGGCTGCTTCCACATTTTTTTTTTTTTTTAGTTGGAGTTTCACTCCGTTGCCCAGACTGGAGTGCAGTGGCCGCTCCTGGCGACTGCAGCCTCGACCCACTGGGCTCGGGCGATCCTTCCAACCTCAGCCTTTCGAGTAGCCGGAATTACAGGTGCGCGCTACCATGCTCGGCTGATTTTTGATTTACTGTAGAGATGAGGTCTCGCCAAGTTGCCCAGGCAGGTCTCAAACCCGCAGGCTCAGGCAATCCACTCACCTCAGCCTCCCAAAGGCACGGGATTACAGGTTGAGCCACTGAGCCCGGCTTTGCTTCCACATTTTTTTTTTGGTTTTTTTTTGGTTTTTTGAGTTGGAGTCTTACTCTGTCACCCAGACTGGAGTGCAGTGGCCGCTCCCAGCCACCACAGCCTCGACCTGCCGGGCTCCAGCGATCCTTCCTCCTCAGCCTTCCGAGTAGCTGGAACTACAGGCGTGCACTACCACATCCAGCTAGTTTTTGATTTATTGTAGAGATGAGGTCTCGCTGCCCAGGCGGGTCTCGAACCCGCGGGCTCAGGCAATCCACTCACCTCAGCCTCCCAAAGGTGCGGGATTACAGGCTGAGCCACCAAGCCCGGCTGCTTCCACATTTTTATAATCCATCTTTACAACCATACATCTTCCAATAAAATCTTTTGCCTATTACTCAAGATAATTGATGAACTGAACAAATCAATATAGCATAAAAGTGGTAGTATCAAATCATTGATGCAGCACACATTCCTAATCAGAATTCATTGTCAAAGTCTCAGATGCACCTTAGCCAACTTTTCCTGGGGAGAACAATATACTCAGGGACTTCCCCTACCAGGAAAATCCAAAGTTATAATCCTCTTGGAAGTGGGGAGTTCTGTACTGGGTGATGTGCTAGTATAAAAAATGAGATGGATATGTCCTCTACAGACACTAGCTGGGAGTGAGGCGGTAGTGCCTGTGGTCCCTTCCCTTCAGTGTCTCTTCCTCTAGTCTGTTCTTTTGGAGGTGCTGAACCATGCTCCTCTTGGGCATCAAAAGTGCTGAGTCCTTCAGACTCGTGGCAAATAAATTCATTCATAACAACTGTTGTATAATCCAGAATGTCGATTTATTCACTGATGCTGAAAATTAATAGTGCTAAGCATATTCCGCCCCCCTCCACAAACCTATAGAGGAAGTCATATTATCACCAGAATGTTGCTTGGTAAACTTGGATCAGAACAAAGGAAGGTAAAGAAAAAATTAATGATGCAGTCATGAGGCTTTATATCTCCACGGTGTAGGGATAGTTAAAGAGAATGGAATCTTTGTATTCATAGGTCAGGGTGCCTTCTCTTCTAGACAATGCAAGGGACCCATGGACACCTTTTGTTTTCTGGCCATGCTCCACTCCTGCTCTTTACTAACCCCTTTTGCTAATGCAGTCAATTCTCAGGCAATGAAATCAAGTAGATTTAAGCTTTCTTTATTACAGCTACATTCTAAGCATACCTCCTAGAACTCTAGTAAATAATTTCTTATGTTAAGTTTCCAGGGTGCCAGATTCCTGCAGTATGTGTTGGCTTTGTTTACTAAACTCTTGTAGGGTTATATTGGGCCATGATTCTGGTAGGAGGAAGGAAAAGATCATGTTAGTGTAAACTCCCACATAAAAATTCTGGGAGAATTCTAATCAGTTAAAAATAACTAATTGTAGTCCTACTTTGAAGACATTGAGGATCAGTGTATGGAACATATATGTGTATTGTGAACTTCATATATCCTCAGATTTATTGCAAATTCATGTACACATCAAAAAGTTTCTATAGACTGATAAGTAATAGCATTTGTCACAGATCCAGATGTGAGAAACAAAATATAAATTGTTTATAAGGCATTACAAAACTCATAGTAACTTTGGGTGTTAAGTGTGTATTTTCTAAATCTGTAGAGTCAAAAAAGATACTACCTTCTTGTGAAATTTTGTTTATTTAACTTGCCAGACATGGTTCTGAGCACTTTAAAAATTTTGACTTGTTTAATTTTCCTAACAGTCCTATGAAGTTAGGACTGTTACTATCCCTGTGTTACAGATAATGAAACTGGGGATCAGAGGGGCTAAGAGCCATGCTGGAGTCATACAGTAAGTGGCAAACCTGGAATCTGAACCCAGAGTCTGATTCCAGGATCTGTGCTCTTTACCAGTGATTACCTTGACCTTTTAAAGAAAGTGGTATCTTCATGACAAAGGATTGGGAACCTCTGACTTAAAATACAAGAAGACTTCAAAAAGTTTATGGAAAAATGGAAATAAAAGATTTAAAAAATAATGAACCTTATTTCTTAATATATACTTCATCAAGGTCAAGACATTTTTTATAAGTGATGATACCAACCCTTTAGTCCATCCCTAAATAACTGAAGGTCCTGGAAATTTAATCATGTCAATGCAGTCATTTTTACATTATTAACTGAGGAAAGATAGGTCCACTTTAATGATTTTTTTAAAGTTAGGAAACAAAAAGAAGCCAAAAAGAGCCAAATGAGGACAGTAAAGTGGATGTCCAATGATTTTCCACAGAAACTCTCACAAAATTGCTCATGTTTGATGAGAGGAATGATCAGGAGCATTGCCATGGTTGGAGAAGGACTCTCTGGTGAAGCTCTCCTAGGAGTTTTTCTGCTAAAGCTTTGGCTAACTTTCTCAGAACACTCTCATAATAAGCAGATGCTTTGGCCTTCCACAAAATCAACATGCAAAACGCTTTGGGCAGCCCCCAAAAGACTGTTGCCATTACCTTCACTCTTTTTTTTTTTTTTTTGAGTTGGAGTCTCACTCTGTCACCCAGACTGGAGTGCAGTGGCTGCTCCTGGCCACCTCAGCCTAGACCTGCAGGGCTCCAGCAATCCTTCCACCTCAGCTTTCCAAGTAGCTGGAACTACAGGCGCACGCTACCATGCCCGGCTAATTTTTGATTTATTGTAGAGATGAGGTCTCGCCAAGTTGCCCAGGTAGGTCTTGAACCTATGGGCTCAGGCAATCCACTCACCTCGGCCTCCCAAAGTGCTACCTTCACTCTTAACTGATCCACATTTGCTTTGACTGGATGACTGCTCCTTCTTGGTAGCCATTGCTTTGGTTGTGCTTTGTCTTCAGAATTGTACTAATAAAGTCATGTTTTGAATGTCTGTTGAAAACTCTTGTTCTGTCTGCAGCAATCTGGGCACAATGGTATTTGCACCCATCAAGTGGAAACTTTACACAACTTTACTTTTCAGTCAATATTGTGCAAGTTGAATCAATTGAGATGTCTATGATGTTGGCTACTGTTTGTGATGAAATTTTTCTCACAAATTGACATGGATAGTGTGCTGCTGCAGACTTTATCTTCAACATTGTCTCATCCCTTCTTAACATGAGTTATCTATTTGAAAACTTCTGATTTCTTCGAAGCCTTATTCCTATAAACTTTTCATAAAGAGTCAATGAATTCACTATTCTTCCACCCAAGCTTCACTATCAACATGATGTTTATTCTTGTTTCAATGTTATCAGAATTCATGCTGTTCTAATGAGGACCTTTTTGAGCTAATGTCTTAACCTTCTTACTGACTCAAGCTAGATCCTGTTCAGATATGTTATAACAAGCTAGCATGAGTTTAATTTGGTACAATTTTTGAAATCCATGCATAGTTTTTCATAATATGCATTTTCCATGGACTTTTTTGGAAGACCCCTCATAAAAGCACTGTTAAAAGCACAGCTGGGAATCCTGAGTAAAAAGCAACTGCAAGCTGTTGGTGGGGAGGTTTAGAGGTACAGCAAGAAATCCAACAAGCCTGTCCCTAAAAGTCAGCAGAATCAATAGCTGAATGCACTATGTGTGTTTTTAAAAATTATTTTTAAATTTCACCAAACAACATATACACATAATTTAAAAGTCAAATTGTGCTCAAAAGCTTTCAATAAAAACAAACAAAAACGTCTGAGTCACCACATCCTGATCCCTACATTCTATCACTTTCCTCTCCTGAGAGGCAGGCACCCTCACAATGTTCCTTCTATCTCTTCTATCCTTTGCTCCTATGTTTTAAAATAATAGGCATATATTTTATAACCCTATTCTACTGTTTTAGAAATTATTTCCTGGTTGTTTGTTTGTTTGTTTGAGTTGTAATCTCACTCTGTCACTCAGGTTGGAGTGCAGTGGCACACTCACGGCCACTGCGGCTTTGATCTCCTGGGCTCAGGTGATCCTTCTGCCTCAGCCTTCCAAGTAGCTGTAACCACAGGCACACACCACCACATCCAACTGATTTTTGTATTTATTGTAGAGATGAGGTCTTGCCATGTTGCTCAGGCTGGTTTCAAACCCCTGAACTCAGGCAATTCTCTCACCTCTGCCTCCCAAAGTGCTGGGATTACAGGTGTGAGCCACTGTGCCTGGCCTGTTTGGTTTTTTTTTGAGTTGGGGTCTCACTCTGTCATCCAGGCTGTGGTGCAATGGAATGATCAGGGTTTTACTGCAGTCTCGAACTCCTGGGCTGAAGTGATCTTCCCCCATCAGCCTCCAAGTAACTGGAACTACAGGAACATGCCACCATGCCTGGCTAATATTTTTATTGTAGAGATAAGGTCTTGCTATGTTACCCAGGTTGGTCTTGAACAACTGAGCTCAAGCAATCCTCTTACCTTGGCGTCCCAAAGTGCTAGGATTACAGGAATGAGCCACCATGCCCAGCCTATTTATTTCCCATTATGATAAGTGAGGAGTTTCTCTCTCTTATATGTCCCATTCCTCTTCTTCTATCCTCCCAATAGTTGAAATCCATTTTTTGTTGTTGTTAAATCAATATCAATAGTCAATGCTTACATTACAACACTATTATTTGATAATGCCTAACATATCTTTGTAGCGATATTTAAGAATAGAACAGAAGCCGGGCTCGGTGGCTCAGCCTGTAATCCCGTGCCTTTGGGAGGCTGAGGTGAGTGCATTGCCTGAGCCCATTCGAGACCCACCTGGGCAGGCGAGACCTCATCTCTACAATAAATCAAAAAAATTAGCCGGGCGTGGTAGCGCGTGCCTGTAATTCCGGCTTCTCGGAGGGCTGAGGTGGAAGGATTGCTGGAGCCCAGCAGGTGGAGGCTGCGGTGACTGGGAGCGGCCACTGCACTCCAGTCTGGGCAATTGAGTGAGACTCCAACTCAAAAAAAAAAAAAAAAGAAAAAGAAAAGAATAGAACAGAAACTGTCAAAAACATCAGAGTGCATTGCACTGCTTTTTGGAAACTTTAAAAAGTTATATGTTTATGGATGAGTGCTCTGGGTTAAATGTAAAATGTATTTTTTACTGTGGATTCTAAAAGTTTGAAAGCATTAGAGATGGGGTCTTCAAAGAACTGATCAAGTTAGAACAAGGCCTTTAGGATGGGCCCCCATCCAATCTGACTGGTACATTTAACAGAAGAAGAAAAGACATCAGGAATGTGTGTGCACAGAGAGAAGACCATATGAGGACATGACAAGAAGACGGCCATGGGCTAGCCAAGAAAAGAAGCCTTAGAAGAAATCAACCCTGCTGATACCTTGATCTCAGACTCCTGGCTATCAGAATTGTGAGAAAATAAAATCCTGTTGCTTAAATCACCCAGTCTGTGGTATTTTGTTATGGTAGTCCTAGAATATGAATACAGTGGGGGTTGTACCTCAATGAGTATTTGGAGATATCTAATCATTCATTGCCTTGTATATACTTTTTACTTCCTTGCCCCCATCTTGATTTGGGGCACATTGGGATAAATACAGTTGTGCGTCCTACATGCCTATAACAATGCGGCTGATTATGACGGAGAAAAAAATGCCCAAGTTCGTCAACTGGTCATACCTGAAATTCATGACTCCAAACCCCAAACCTCCCATGGGTCCTTAATGCTATTAGTTAATCAGACTATACATCCCTGTCTGACCTCTCTACACTGTCCGCTACGTAATTTCCCACCACTGCCTCTCTCCAAATCCCCAACATCTCCTTTCCTTTTCCCTCTCTCAACTTAGGATCTTGCTTAGCAAGATCACTTGATTCACAGAGAAAAGAGAAGAACATGTTCAAGGTCAAGGGTGAGATGAAAAATCAGACTCAGGCATTCCTCTTCTGATAGCTAGGCAGTGAGAGAAGGAAAACAGCCCCACTGCACCCATTAACTCTCTTCCCCAAGAAATGAAAAATCTTGAGACTTTACCTCAAAGCATTGACTTCAGAGTCCTTAATCTCAAGTAAAAATAATGCTTAATTTAGGATCAAGCTCCCATATCCAGAACTACCATTTATGGTTTCTGAAACCATAAATCACCTCTCAAAAAGCTACTGGGGATAAGGCATGGGCTCCCAACAAGTTGCTGACTTTTAAGGCAGCAATTCCAATTTTTAAATTGACTACAAACCCCCCAAAATGTGTCATTTTAACTACTTTTGATAAGCCAAGTTATCTCAGTTAAACCTAGCTGGAGCTTCCCTACATCAAGAAGGTTCATAATGTGAATAAGATACTTAATAACCCTCCTTCACCTTCCCATCCTAGTTATACTGTGAGATGTACATCAAAAGAACCCCATCCTCCTCATTTCAAAACACAATTTAACAAAAAATTCCCACTGTCCAAAATTGCTTAGGTAATTAAAGTCATTAGCCTTGTGGTAATTGTGGCATTTGACTCCCTACATTCTTATGCTTTGAGAATAAAAAATAGTAGGTTAAGCCTCTCATTCCCTTTATATGTTTGTGGTATAGTTTCAATGGAAGAATCTTTCAGAATTAATCAAACCTAAAAATAAGAGAAACTCCATCTTTTCTCTGAAATTCTCCAGGCATCATTATAAGCTCACCACTTCTCAGTAATCCTAAGTAAGGTGGGCCTCATCACTGGCCACCTTTGGTAGATTCATCTGTTATTTCAAGTAGTTATTAAGCTCTGTGTGTATGAACACTAAATGCCAGGCCCATGGAGATGAACAATACAACAGTGGTCAAAAAAAGTTTCCTAGAGGAGGTGAAAGCAGGAAACTCAGCCAGGTGCAGTGGCTCATGCCTGCCTGTAAGCCCAGCACTTTGGGAGGTGGAGACAAGAGGATTGCCTGAGTTTAGGGATCCGAGACCAGCCTGAGCAAAATGGCAAGCCCTCGTCTCTACAATAAAAAAATTAAAAAATTAGCTGGGTGTGGTGGCACTTGCCTGTGGTTTCAGCTATTTTCAAGGTGAGCAGGAAAGATCGTCTGAGCCTAGCAGGTCGACACTGTGGTGGCCTTGAGCGTGACACTGCACTCCAGCCTGGGTGACAGAGTGAGACTCTGGCTCAAAAAAAAAAAAGAAAAAGAAAACTCTTCAGATAGATGTTTTCTGGGCAAAGTGTTAGAGGTGGACAGGAGGACTATCAGGGATGGGGAAAGGAGGACTAGAGCAAGGAACTGGTATCAGAACAAGAATGGCTAAAATAGCTCACAAATTTTTCTTCCATCTTTAGCTTTTAGTATTTATTAATTTTATTACTTTAACATTAGGGGGTACGTGTGAGGATTTGTTACATGAATATATTACGTAAAGGCAACTTTTGGGCTTCTGACGAGCCCTCCTCACCCCTCTCCCAGTGGTAAGAATGGTACCCATTGGGTGGTTTTGTATCCCTAATTCTCCCTCCCTCCCTTCTTTAGCAGTGCTCAGTATGTGTTGTTCCCATCCTTATGGCTGCATCTCACCAACTTCTGCGTGTGTGTGTGTGTGTGTGTGTGTGTGTGTGTGTGTGTGTGTGTGTGTTGGAGTCTCGCTCTGTCACCCAGGCTGAAGTGCAGTGGCATGCTCGCGATCACCGCAGACTTGACCTGCTGGGTTTAGGCGATCCTTCCGCTTCAGCCTTCCAAATTGCTACAAGCTCATGCCACCACGCCCGGGTAATTTTTAATGTATTTATTGTAGAGACGAGGTTCTGCCAAGTTGCCCAGGCTGGTCTTGAACCCCTGGTCTCAGGCAACCCTCTTGCCTCGACCTCCCAATGTGCTGGGATTACAGGCTTGAGCTACTGCGCCCAGCTCACCAACTTCTCAATTCATATGTGTAGGGGCTGAATGGTGAGCCACCAAAAATGTATGTCCACCTCCCAGAACCTGGGAATGTGACTTTATGACTTTATTTGGAGATGGAGAATTTTCATATGAGATGACTCTAGATTATCCAAATGAGGCCTAAATCCAAGGATTTAGTCCTTATTAGAGATACACAGAGGGGAGACAGAGTGAAGAGGAGAAGGTCATGTGGAGACAGAGGAAAAGATTGAAGTGATGCAGTAACAAACCAAGGAGTGCATGGAGCTATCAGAAGCTGGAGGAAGCACAAAAGATTTTTCCCTAGAGCCTTTGAGAGAGCACATCTCTGCCGACACCTTGACTTCTAGCCACCACAAAGGTGAGAGAATACATTTCTGTTGTTTTTAGCCTCTCAGTTTGTGATAATTCATTACAACAGCCTTAGAAAACAAATATAAGATGAAAGAAATCTAGTTTGAATGAGTAAAAATTCTAAATTAGATTATTATAAAGACAAAAATACAGTTCATTTTATCCTAGTACATAAAACAAATTGCCAAGTGTTTCTTGGGTGCCTAAATAGATTAATAAACTAAATGCATCAATTTGCACATCATGAGCTAAAACAACTAAATATATTTTGTGTTCTTAAGTAGAAGCCCAAGATATGGAATAAAAGTTAGAGATCCCAAGGGTCATCTGGTCTGGCCTGACCCTTGTCTGCAATCAAACTCTTTCTGGTAGAGGGGAACTGGCCACCTCTCATGTCAGGCAATTCTGTTGGTCGTGAGCCCAACTGTGCTTCAAGATAATTTTCACACATTGGGTCAAACTGTTTTCTGAGGTCATAAGCAAAATACTTCATCTGTCTTTCACACAATAACCTATTGGGTTTTTCTTTTAACTATATCTATTAAGGTATTTTTTTCTTATAAAAGTAGTGTATGTTCATCATAGACAATCTAAAAAAGAAATAAAAATCACCTGTTAGCCCACCATTTATTATTTTTTATTATTTTATTTTATCTTATTTTAGAGTTGTGAAGTGCAAGTGAGAACTTACTACACAAGTAAGTTGCATGCAGGTGGAATTTGGGCTTCTAGCTGGCTCTCTCTCCTCCTGACAGAGGAACTGGTCCCCTGTATGTAGCCATGTGCCCCCCTCCCTCTGCCCTCTCTCTCTTCTCTAAGTGTCCAACATTTGCTGAACCCGCCCTTGTGCTCATGAACCAGCGACCATAACTGCTTTATGAGTGAGAACATGCAGTATTCATTTCTTTGTTTCTGCGATAGTTCACCTAGTATGATGTTCTACAAAGGCCATGATTTTGTTCTTCAAGGCATTAGCCCATCACTGAGAGACATATACTGTTAGCCTTTTAGTTATTTCAATCCCAACTTTTTGTTTTCTAACTCACATAATCACCCTTAGTTCCTTAGCACCCTAAAAGGATTTCCAGGCCTTTCTTCAATCTGCTCATTGTCTCTTTCACACATTCTAGTTTGTTCTTCATAAAATGCGGCAATCCAAAGTAAAGGTGAGGTTATAGGTCCTGTTTGTATAGAGCTGGATGAAAGGAAATTTTACTTATACTCTAGGGAATCACTGTAATAAAATTGAATAACCAGAGCCTTTGTATAATGACAAACCTCAGGTCAAGTCCTGGTTCCGCTGATTTGTGATCTCAAGTTCTCCATGTGTAAAATGAGGATAGTCATGCTCCTTTGAAATGAGATGCTGGAGAGGATGCGGGGGAAAAAGTAATGCCCCTACACTGTTGGTGGGAATGTATACTAGTACAACCTCTGTGGAAAATAGTGTAGTGATTCCTAAGAGATCTAAAAATTGACCTTCTATATGACCCAGCAATCCCCATTCTGGAAATATACCCACAGGAACTCAAATCATTCTGTTAAAAAGATACCTGCATGAGCATGTTTATTGTAGCATTATTCACAATAGCAAAAACATGGAACCAACTGTGCTGTTCGTTGAAAGTGGATTGCATTTTTAAAATGTGGTATATATACATGATGGAACACAACACAGCTATAAAGAGGGACAAAATGATGGACTTCGCAGCAACTTAGATAAGTTAAGAGTCTATCATACTCAGTGATGTATCACAGAAACAAAGAACGGAGTACCATTTGTTCTCACTCATAAGCGGACCCTAACATTTATCATAACACTATAAGAAAGGGATTGACAGTAGTGGGATGTTGCTGGTGGGGGGGAGGAGGGGCCCATAACATCAATACACGTACTCGATCTCAAACCACACAAAGTGGGGACCAAAGGGAGACCCAAAGTTTACCTCTACAATGATCACTTATCTACCTAATCCTGAATTGTACCCTGCATCTTTAAAATAAATAAAAATAATTTTTTAAAAAAAGAAAGTTTGTTGGGGACTGGTTGCAGTGGTTCATGCTCCCAGAACTTTGGAAGGCCAAAGCAGGACGATTGCTTGAGCCCAGGAGTTCAAGACCCACCTGGGCAATATGATTTGAACTCTACAAAAATAAAAAAAATAAAAAAATTAGTCAGGCATGGTGGTGTGTACCTATAGTCCCAGCTGCTCAGGAGGCTGAGGCAGAAGGATCACCTGAGGCAGAAGAATCACTAGAGCCCAGAAGGTCAAGGTTGCAGTGAGTTGTGTTAATGCCACTGCATTCCTGCTTGGGTGATAGAGTGAGACCCCCAACTCAAAAAAAAAAAATGTTTGTTGGAAGGCAGAAAGGTAAAGTTCTTGCTACATAATATGTGCAAATAAACAATAATCGTGAGAGCTAATGTGTCTTGAGCCAGGTACTGTTTGATACAATTGCTATCCCTGTTTACAAACAAGGACCCTGAGGCACAGAGAAGTCAGGTCATCTATCTAAGCTCACATATCTTGGGAAGTGACAGCACCCATGCAGTCTGAAGTCAGATCCTGTATCCTTTTTTTTTGAGTTGGAGTCTCACTCTGTTGATTAGACTGGAGTGCAGTGGCCGCTCCCGGCCACCGCAGCCTTGACCTGCTGGGCTCCGGTGATCCTTCCGCCTCAGCCTTCCAAGTAGCTGGAACTACAGGCGCTCACTACCACGCCCGGCTAATTTTTTGATTTATTGTAGAGACGAGGTCTCACCAAGTTGCCCGGGGTGGATCTCAAACCCACAGGCTCAGGCAATCCACTCGCCTCGGCCTCCCAAAGTGCTGGGATTACAGGCTGAGCCACCGAGCCTGGCCAGATCCTGTATTCTTAACCACCACACTATACTGTCCAGCAACTATCATTATAACTGCTCTGCTTCTTTTGGTGAATCCTAATGTTACAGTAAATTTTTTGGAAGTCATGTGATTTTGCTGATTCATGATCGTTTGCAATATATTAAAAAATTCTAGACTGGGCATGGTGGCTCAAACTTGTAATCCTAGCACTTTGTGAGGCTGAGGTGAGAGGATTGCCTGAGCCCAGGGGTTCGAGATCAGCCTGGGCAACTTGGTGAGACC
>NW_007246678.1:802024-821170 GCF_000164805.1 Carlito syrichta | reverse complement strand
AGCCTGGGCGACAGAGTGAGACTCTGACTCAAAAAAAAAAAAAAAAAAAATCTAACTGGAAGTAACCAAAATGTCTTTCAGTAGGTTGCACACGTAATAGAATGGATAAACAAACATTTGTACATCCATTTAATGGAATACTATACAGTGATAGAAAAGAATGAGTCACCAAGCAACTTAAAAGATATGGAAGAATTTTGAATGTGTATTGCTAAGTGAAACAAGCCAATCTGAAAGGACTACATACTATGTGATTTCATTTATATAAAATTCGGGAAAAGGCAAAACATAGAGATGGTAAACATATCAGTGGTTACCAAAGGTTCGGAGGGTGGGAGGGCTCTGCACAAAGGATTTTTTTACATGGTAAAATTATTCTGTATGACAATGTAATGGTAGATACACGACACCAAGCATTTACCCATAGAAGCTTACAGCACAAAGAATGAACTTTAATGTCTGCAAATTTAAAAAATTATTTAGGATGTTGAGTGATCTCAGCATGGAGTGCAAAATGTGATGAAAGAATCTGTTGTTACAAATGTATAAAGCAACCTCACTGAAAAGGGTGAGGAAAAAGTTGCACACAAACAAGGCAAGAAGGCTAGAATGTTCCATGTGATGCTGGATTAGAGCTGGAGACATCAGTGCGAACTTATGTATAGCTTAATATAGGCATAGATGGTTACAAATAGCAATATTTATAGATATGTACATACACTGATTAGTGTGCACACACATTTCCTTGCTTTGTCACCTGAGAAGGCCTAGAAGCAACTACCCACTCCTTATTCCTAAGTAGTAACAAGCACACCTAGTGTCCAGATCTTGGTTCCTAATACCAAGGATCCTGGGGAAAGTAACTGAATCTAGTATCGGGGCAGGTAGGAAACATACAGTATGATCCTTGAGCATCTTCCAGTGCCAGAAAATGCAAAGCCAAACAAACAAACCCCCACAATGATGGCGATATGTCAAAGGAACATAAGAACCAAATGAAAGAGTTCTCAATGGAATTTCAAAGCTGGAATAAGTTGAGCAACAAAATAAGTAACATAGTATTGTATCATAACCCAAAGCATAAAAAAAATCCAGGAGTATATGCTGATATACTACCATTCAATAAATAATTGAATGAATAAATAAAAAGGGAAGATAGACAAATCTCCCATGCAGAATTCCAGGTAATGTAGGTAGATACTCTGCCTTCAAGGAGGTAATGCAGAAGTCCCCACTCTGTATAAAAAGGGAGTGAGGGAGTAACTTTATAGTGGAGAAACCTGACAAACACTACCTTAGCCAGGTGATCAAGGTCAATACCAACAGCGATGTCATGTTGATAGTAAATACCTGTAATCAAATGAATTATCTCCTCCCCCAAATTAATATATTGAAGTGCTAACCCATTACCTAGGAATGTGGCTGTATTTGGAGGTAGGGTCTTTAAGGAGATAATTAAGCTAAAATGAGATTACAGTGGGCCCTGATCCAATCTGACAGGTGTCCTTATAAGCAGGGGTGCCATAATCTCCCAGGCCATGGATGGGTAGGAACTAGGCTGCACAGCAGGAAATGAGTGGTGGGTGAGCAAGGGAAGCTTCATTTGTATTTACAGTCATTCCGCATCGCTCGCAATACCACCTGAGTTCTGCCTTCTGTTAGATCGGTGGCAGCCTTAGATACTCACAGGAGCGTGAACCTTGTTGTGAACTGCCCATGCAAGGGATCTAGGTTGCACACTCCCTATGAGAATCTAATGCCTGATGATCTGAGGTGTAGCTAAGGCAATGATACTAGCACTGTGGAGTCACTGTAAATACAGATTAACATTAGCAGTGAGGTCTGACTGCACAGAGACTATAATAAATCAACTACTTGCAGATTCATATCAAAACCCCATCGGAGAGTGGCAAGTGGGTTGATGTACTTTAATTGCACAGCTATATCTGGTGGCAGGCTTTAAGTCAGAATCTGACACTTATTTTAGTCCATGTGTGGCCCACTCATTATTTTATTTACCACTTCCATCCGTGCCTCTCCTTTTTTATGGTGAGTTTATAATTACTTCATTATATATTACAATGTAATAATAATAATAGAAATAAAGGACACAATAAATATTATGTGCTTGAATCATCCCAAAACCATCTCCCCCCTCCCACCCTCCCATTTGTGGAAAAATTTTCTTCCACAAAACCAATTCCTGATGCCAAAAATGTTGGGGACCACGACTTACAAGAAGAGGAGACCAGGATGCAGATGCACAGAGAAGAAGCCATGTGAGAACACAATGAAAAGGTAGCCATCTGCAAGGCAAAAAGAGAGACCTCTGAAATCAGTCTTTCAGCTGTTGGACTTCCAGGCTCCAGAACTATGAGAAAATAAATTTATGTTTAAGCCACCCAGTCTGTGGTAATTTGTTATGGCAGCCCTAGCAGACTAACACAATACTCTTGATATGATGTGATGAAAATGGCACTTTACCTCTTTGGTCTTTCTCCAAATTCTTAACTCCATCAGATAAATCCCAATTGAAAGGCATTTTACAAAGCACCTTAACAATCTTCCTTAATATGTTCAAGGCCATCAAAATGAGGATGATCTGAGAAATTGTTGCAGCCAAGAGGAAACAAAATAGACATGATGACTATATGTAATGTGGTATCCTGGAAGAGATCCTGGAACAGAAAAAGGACATTAGATAAACACTAATGGATCAAACTAATGTAATATTAATAATAAGGCAAACTAGTATGGGGTAGATGGGAGCTCTTTACTGTCTTTACAATTTTTCTATAAGCCTAAAACTAGTCTAAAATAAAAAAGTTATTTTTAAAAATTATTCATGCTTTTCAGATGTACCATTGTTAAACTGTATTTAGACTTCCAACAATGTTCTCAACATAGTGGCTATATAATTGCTACTTAGAGCAGAACCAAGTAGAGTATTATGATGACAATTTCCTTCCTAAACAGCTTTTAGTTCTTCCAGTAATTTCTATTTCTTTTTCTTGTAATTTATTACAATAATTCTCCACTTATCTTTCCATAATTTCCATTATATCCATCAGGTAGGGTTTTTTTTGTCCTCCCTTGCCCCCTTTTTTTCTGAAAACCTTGCCTCCCAGAGCTTCTGGGGCCAGCAAACACCATTCTATCAGAGGCTAATTTAATGTGGTTTAGGCATTTGGTCTTCTCATGGTCTAATCTGATTTAAAGATAGAATTTAGAATTTAGGGTAGCTGGAGGAGTGAATAAATGATATTAATGCTAAATGTCCTTTCCTGCTCTTCTCATCTAGTGTTTGGTGGATAAAGTTGATATGATTCCAATCCAAAGTAAAGATATTTGATATTTTGATTAGTCCCAATAGCTTTGATGCCTTTAGGAACCTCCTGGGATTCAGGAACTCAAGGTGGAGACTGACTGTTCTCAGCAGACAGGAATCAATAAATCAAGCCTGCTGGAATGCAGCCAGCTAACCAATACACATCCACCTAATTATGCCAACACCCAGTCCACATTTCTTTATTTGATAAACAAAGAATCTCTGAAAGATTTTGCCAAATTCATACATTTCGGACACAATAATTTTTCTATTATTGTTCTAACATTCCTATACAACCACAACAACAAAAGGTTTGAGTACAAAGGAAAGGTTTTGCAGAGAATAATATATGTGAATATATTAAATAATAATAAATTTGTCCTTATAAATGTCATCATGCCTTTTTTAGTTTTGCCTAACCAGTACCTACCACACAGTAATGTTCAGTATGTTATTGAAGTGGTTTGACTTATCTAGCATCTTAATGTGAAGGTCAATTTTACATCCACTGTAACTTTTGTTTTTTTCCAGATCAAAATATTTATTTTGGCTACATCAATGTAGATTTCCCAGAAAAAACAAAACAAAAAAGCTTTCCTTTCTGGCTGTTAGTGAGTTAGTTCACTTCTTGTCTCTAACTCTGTGGAAACAATTCAGAAAAGATTGCCTGTAATCCCTATGTTGCTGGTTAGTTTTTCATTTTCTTGCATTTCTTTTTTGTTGCTGTTGTTTTGTTTTGAGTTAGAGTCTCACTCCATCACCCAGGCTGGAGTGCAGTGGCACGCTCACAGCCACCCCAGCATCGACCTACTGGACTCCGGCGATCCATCCACCTCAGTATTCCAAGTAGTCAGAACTACAGGCGCCAGCTACCACGTCCAGCTAATTTTTTATTTACTGTAGAGACGAGGTCTGGTCTCGAACCCATGGACTCAGGCAATCCACTCATCTCAGCCTCCCAAAGTGCTGGAATTACAGGTTGAGCCACTGAGTCCGGCCTTTTCTTGCATTTCAAATTCTGTTTTTTTGTGTGTGTTAGTCTGTCACATGATAGGCATCTACTTGATAAATATTTACTGGTTTGATTTAATTGAAAAAAATACTTTACAATTGAAACAACACAGTTTAATTGGCAAAATTTGCCTCAGATTGCCTTAACCTTGTCTCTGGATGTTTTTCACAATCCAAAAAGTACTACATGACCCTATGGGCAAATGAGTTACTGTATCCCATCCCTACCCTCCCGCAAAGGCACAGAGATAAGCATCAAAGTGCCAGAAAATAGATCAAATCCACCTCAAAATTCCCAACTTATTTAGCCTTCTTGATAACTACATTGTCATTATTGTCCATTCTCTTTCAAATACCCAAACTCATGTTATCTGGTTCTGACCCTGGCCAGAAGATTTTTACTATTAAAAGACATAAAGATGAGTCTACTGTTAAATGTTTGAATAAAAGCAACGAGGCTAGAGGAGGCTTCTTGGCACTTCTCAGGGCAGAACAGAGGTTTCTTTGTCTTTTCAGATTCTCTGGGGCTTGGCCTTGCCTCTTCTTGGATAACACATTGCTCTTCAACATGTTGGGCTCCAGCCAGGTCTGGTCCCTGAACCTCCCCATAAGTTGTTCCCTTCAGACAGCCTCAACCCAGTAGTAAACACAGTGATCCCCTGTCCTCAGCAGTTAGGCTTCCAGAAAGTTGCCCGCCCACTTTGTGAATTCAACACCTGATATAAAATTTCTAATAACAGACACCAAATTCTCTTTCCTAGGAAATCTGAAACTGCACCCTCTGGTCTTTGTTAAAACCTTTTATTTTCACTGGAAAACCCTTGCCAAATGTTGGCCACATTTCACTCCATTTGATCCAAGCTTTTATCTCTTTGCAACCAGACAAATGCATAATGCTTCATTTACTGAATGACCAGGCAATCCATTTCCAAGATGCAATGCTCCTGCCTGGCCAGTGTGCTGTACAAAGAACCCCAGAGGTATTTTTCAGGTTCTGGCAGGACCACTTTGTTGACATTCCTTAACAAAGACCTTATAATTTCAAAAAGACTTTAGAAGTCTTTAGACACCAAACCTCTAGAGCATTTAATGCCAGATTTAGATGTGAAGTGGTGGAATTATGGAACACAAACATTATGTGGCAAGTGACCATCTGACAGATGCATATTTAAATCTGCTGGCAAACTTTTCTTTGGGAGTTTGTTTGCCTCCTAAGGTGTTGGTTAGTAAATTTTACATACCCGGCACCAGTGAAGAGCCTGGCCAGTGTCTGTCATCAAGGACAAGTTAGGGAGAAGTTCAAGAATTACAAAACTCAAATAAATCATCTTTCTTATTCCACATAATACTTAGTGTACTCACACTTCATATTGGGCTTATAGCCCCAGAAACCTTGGTAAATTCAGGGTAGACCCAGGAAGCAGATAGGAAGGCTGCTGGGACTGGTTCTGCCCTGAGCTGTCAGGAGAAAGCGTCAAGGTCAGAGGCTGAAGGGAGAGGGAATGAGAAATTCTGAAGGAGTCCACAGGGGAAACCAGATTATGCAGGAGCCTCTGTCAGACTCAGCCTGTAATCCCCCGCCTTGGTTGGTATACATTTGGCTGAACTGTCTCCTTTTGGCATTTTCTTAGGAAATTGAATATAATAGTAGAAAACTGAAGAGAGTTCAGATAGAAGACTTATGCTCAATTCTGAGCACAAGCCTTTCTATTCACTCATTAATTCAGCACATTAATTGAGCAACTGTGTTTCCTTCTTTTTTTTTTAATTTTAAAGATGTGAGATACATCGGGCTCGGTGGCTCAGCCTGTAATCCCATGATTTGGGAGGCCGAGGTGAGTGAATTGCCTGAGCCCACGGGTTCGAGACTTGCCTGGGCAACTTGGCGAGACCTCATCTCTACAATAAATCAAAAAATTAGCTGGGTGTGGTAGCGCGCGCCTGTAATTCCAGCTACTTGGAAGGCTGAGGTAGAAGGATCACCGGAGCCCAGCAGGTCAAGGCTGCGGTGGCCAGGAGCATGCCACTGCCCTCCAGCCTGAGCGACAGTGAGACTCCAACTCAAAAAAAAAAAAAAAGATGTGGGGTACAATTCAGGTTTAAGTACATAAGTGGTCATAGGCAACTATGGTTCTAAGTACTATTTTAGATTCTGGCGATACAACTGGGGACCAGCCAAACAAGTCCCCGCCCTCCTAAAGCTCACCTTCTAATGGGGAAACAAAGAGTTAACAGGTGAATATGCCAGATAATTTTAATTTGAGATAAACTTTATGAAGGGGTGAGGATCACATTACACAGCGTGGCCAGAGAAGGCCTCTCTGAGGAGGGTGATGAACTAAGAACTGAGAGATGGAAAAGAAGACCTATGTGACAATCTAGGATGTAGAGTTCCAGGCAAAATGAACGCAAGTACAAAGACCCCAAGATAGGGATGACGTGGAGGTGTTTAAGGAACATGGAGCGGAGTGAGTGAGAGAGAGTAAATGGGATGAGTGGAGTCAGACAGACCTCATTGTATGAGACATTACAAGTATTGTATTTTAGTCTTGTTATACAATACAACGGGAGCGGTGAGGGAAGTCAGTAGGTTACTTTGGGTTGAACTTCATAGGAGGCTTACAATCTGGTAAAGTCATTTCATAACCAGGGTCAGCTTCTTCAGTTCACAAAAGGATAAGATTTGGGGTAAAAGTACTGAACAATGTTGTCTATCAGGACCACAGTCACTGCCAAAAGAAGCTTCTCTTCTCATAGACCTGCTTAGAATTCAGGTTTATTCATATGTCATAAATTGCCTCACCCCCAATATCTCGTAGCACTAGTGACCTCTGGTGGGGCCTTCACTCATTTATCAAATATTCATGACATGTCTTTTATGTACAAGGGATAGAATGGTGAGCAAGACAGACACAACCCTGGTTATCATGGAATTTATCATCTATCTAAAAAGACAGATAATTACACGGGCAAAGAATCAATTGTTTTGCTCTGATAGGGGAAGTACAGCAATGTGGCAGCATATAGCAGCATAGCAAAGTAACCTAATAATCAGGAAGACTTTCTAGAAGAAGGGGTGTTTGAGCTGAAAGCTCAAGATTAAGTAGAAGAAGTCCAGTTGTAAAGAAAGAGGAAGAATTTTCCAGATGGAAAGAATGGTATATAATCGGAAGAGAGAGAGAACATTATGTATTTTAAGCTACTTAATCTTAGTACAGTGGGAGGCAGAGTGCAAGAGAAGAATGAGAAGAAATGAGACTGGAGCTGTGTTGAGGGAGCAGGTTACGAGACTAGATCATGAAGGATGTCATAAGGATATTAGAGTATCTGTATATTGTCATGATGGCGGTAAGAAATCCCTAAAGGATATGGAGAATGAATTGGGAGTGGAGAAAAAAGGTGATTGGAAAAGTTGATAAAAGGCGTTATACTAATTCAGGTGAAGGATGATAATTATTTTATGAAAATAATAGCCAGCCAGGCTCGGTGGCTTAGCCTGTAATCCCACGCCTTTGGGAGGCTGAGGTGAGTGGATTGCCTGAGCCCGCGGGTTCGAGACCCGCCTGGGCAGCGAGACCTCATCTCTACAATAAATCAAAAAATCAGCCGGGCGTGGTAGCGCATGCCTGTAATTCCGGCTACTCGGAAGGCTGAGGCAGAAGGATCACCGGAGGCCAGCAGGTCGAGGCTGCAGTGGCTGGGAGCGGCCACTGCACTCCAGGGCGACAGAGTGAGACTCCAGCTCAAAAAAAATAATAATAGCCAAGGAGATGGAGCAAGATTGACGGCCTACAAATATATTTATCCACAGCTTTAAAGGATGGCCTACAGCCAACTCTCTCTCTAAGGAACTTGAGCCAACAATATATAGAGAGGATAAAATTGATGCAGGGAGAAGCTGATAAAGCCATGATGGGCTGTGTAAGTCAAATTTACAAAGGAATAAAATCCATAATATGTAAATGCTGTAAGGAAAGGAAAAGATACAAAGAGAATAGTAAAGAAAAGGGGGTAGGAAGAAAGAAACCATGTGGCCCATGAGAGATGGAGAGAGGAACGGCAGTCCCTTGACCTGGCCTACTTTCTGGCAACTTTCTAGGGTCAGTTCCTCTAAGGTTCATCTTTATATACTTATATTCCTTAACTCCCCATGTTCCTTTCTCCCCTATTGCTCCACATAAGGGAGCCTTTCTCCTTCCACACACATAGCTAGCTTGATTGAATGTTGTTTCTGGCAATATAAAGAATCTGAATAAAACAGTAATTATGTTATGCAAATCAATTCTTCAAGAAGCTAATTAATAAATATAGAATGCAAATTAATGCACTTATAATGAGAAATATAACTTCTGAGTGATCATAGATGTTTCTGTTCATGGATCAACTACTTTCTAATATGGTAAACCCAACTACAATAAAAAAGTGGCCTGGAGAACGTAGATTCAGAAGTATTGGCTGACCATGAGGTCAGATAGATCCATTTCTCTCCAATTACTTCTCGGGGGGGTGGTGCTGACCACGAGAAACTACTTTTGAGCCAAGAGAGCACATACCCACAAGCAGTTACCCAAAGAAGCCCAGGGCAAGAGTACCAGGGGGAAGGGCTGACTCTTGGTTAAGTGCTCCAGTAAATTCTGGAGAAGTGAGGTCACACGATGAAGGGAAAGAGAAGGGTTGATGGACACTCCAGATGATCAATGATGTTGGACTTCAGGAGGATAGAATAGAGTAAGGTAAGGCTCAAGGAAAGGATGGTAGTTGGAAATTCAGTTTGTTTGGGTATGGTACAAGATAAGTGACAAAACTACTAAGTTTCAAACCTTGTGTGGGGACAAAAACTGATGAGGGTCTGACCCATGTTCCTAAGCCTTACAGTGTACAAACACATACACAGTGTTAAAAATGAAACATTGGTGCATTAAAATTTAAGAGTTTATTTCAGCAGATAGAGATTTATGAATTGGACACCTCCAAACCAGAAGTGTTTTGAAGTTCCACCAATGGAGAATGAAGGGAAAGCTTTTTTATGGTGAGTACAAAAGCAGAACAAAGAAATTATTCAATTCGTTAAAGTTTGAGCAATTGCCCTATGCAGTCTTTCCCAGTGTGATGTTTAAGATAACATAATGAATGTCCCAGTAGGCCACCTGTGATTGCCTGAGCTTAAGATTCCTTTTTCAATTACAGGAAATAAATCTGAATTCTGTTTCTGTTTGCTCTTGTGGGAACTCAGGGTTTTAGAGTCACCTCAGTCTAATGGCCTCCCATTTAATTATTTTAACAACAAATAATTGAATGGGGTAAGTGAGAAGACAGGTAAGCACAGGTTCTTTGGGTTTACAAAGAGCATTTAGATTGGGAGTTCAAGATTTAACACCTAAACTCAGATTAAACAGCGGGCAAGAGTTATTCAGGAATTTCAGGAGGAGCAAAATTTTCAGTGTACAGTAGTACCCCTTATTCATGAAGGATATGTTCCAAGATCCTTAGTGAATGCCTGAAATTCAAATAGTACTAAACCTTATATGTACTATGTTGTTGGGATCTGATAACCAAGATGGCTACTAAGTAATAAATATAGAATGCAAATTAATGCACTTATAATGAGAAATATAACTTCTGAGTGATCATAGATATCTCAACTATGATCAACCACTTTTTAATAAGGTAAGCCCAACTACAATCAAAAAGTAGCCTGGAGAACACAGATTCAGAACAAAAAATATTGACTGACCATGATGTCAGATGGATCCATTTCTCTCCCATTCCTTCTCCAGGGGGTGGTGCTGACCACAAGAAACTACTTTTGAGCCAAGAGAGTACAGGCCCACAAGCAGTCACCCAAAGAAGCCCAAGGCAAGAGTACCAGGGGGAGGAGCTGACTCGTGGTTAAGAAATGGGTAGCATTTACAGCACATATCTGCTGGACAAAGGGATGGTTCTCATCCCAGGCATGCTACTCGGAATGGCACAAAATGTAAAATGTATACATTTTTTATTTCTGAAATGTTTTAATTTAATACTTTTGAACCACAATTGACCGCAAGTAACTGAAACTATGGAAAGTGAAATCGTGAGTAAGAAAGGATCACTGGGGGTACCTGCATGATCAATGTTTGTCTACCTACTGAATTGTATCCCACATCTTCACATTAAAATAAAAAATAATACTAAAAAAAAAAAGAAAGGATCACTGTATTTGGAAGGAGTCAAAGTACCAGAAAACATGAGGGGTAATACCGAAGAGCCCAAGAAGAATCTGGAGAGTTAAAAAGAAGCCATATCATAAAGGCATTTTTATTTCCAAGATAAAAATCTTGGACTTGGTTTTATAAGAAGTCAGTGTAAGCAAGAGAGTGACAACCATGTGGTGAAGGGTCTAAAGGGTACTAGGGATAAACAAGAGGAAGGAAACCAGTCAAGAATGTGTTGCAACAATCTGAGAGAGCAATGATGTGCGTCTGAACCAAACAGTGGGGAATAGGAAGGAATAGACAATTTGAGAAATATTTAGTAGAAAATAAAAAAGGGATTGGCTGATTGAATGTAGGGAGGAGAGAGAGCAGGTGTTTCAGGGTTAGGGAAAGAGGTGAATAATTAGATTAGTGGTAGAGACTAGGTGGAAGCGTGTCGTTATTTAGGTGAGAAAGACAGAAGAAGGAACAGGTCTCTGGGGAAATGGTGCATTCAGTTTGGGTTGGTTGGGTTTGAGGAACATAGCCCGTAGTCCAGATAACTGAGAGAAAGAAAACGATACGTTGCCATTACTAGCAAAGTTTCCTTTTTGTAGAAGAAATTCAGAAGTAGAGTCATGAAAAGTGAGACGGTGTCAGGGTTCATCTTTTATTTGGTGCCTGATAGGGACCTGGTGCATCTGGTGGGAGCTGCTTATCAAAAGGACTTAATAGGACTTTACACCACCCATGTCTTACACCCAGGGCTTTCCTGAAAATAATTAAGACGTGTTTAGGGATGTGCTTTATTTTTAAAAATTTTTTTTGAGTTGGGGAGGTCTCACTCTGTCATCCAGGCTGGAGTGCAGTGGCATGATCATGGTTCACCACAGCCTCGACCTCCAGGGCTCATGTGATCCTTCTGCCTCAGTCTCCCAAGTAGCTGAGCCTACAAGTGCATGTCACCATGCCCGGCTAATTTTTTCATTTTTGTGTAGAGACAAGGCCTCACTATATTACCTAGGCTAGTGAACTCCTGGGCTCAAGCAATCTTCCTGTCTTGGCCTCCCAAAGTACATGAGCTACCATACACAGCCATAGGTGTTTACTTAAGATGGGGGCAACAAATCTTCAATCAAGGTGGGAAAATAAGACTGATGACTATACAGCAAATGTCCATCAAGGCTATAGTAATTCAGGACAAGTAACACTAAGAGGCAAGGGCTTCGTCTGCTTGCGGTAGACAAGGTTATAATTTTCTCGAGTCAGGACTGTGGGTGGCACAAGGAGAGCAGTCTGGATTTAAAAAGTTGTGGTAGCCGGGCTCACTGGCTCAGCCTGTAGTCCCGCACCTTTGGGAGGCTGAGGTGAATGGATTGCCTGAGCCCGCGGGTTCGAGACCCGCCTGGGCAGTGAGACCTCATCGCTACAATAAATCAAAAAATCAGCCAGGCGTGGTAGCGCATGCCTGTAATTCTGGCTACTTGGAAGGCTGAGGCGGAAGGATCGCTGGAGCCCAGCAGGTTGAGGCTGCGGTGGCCAGGAGCGGCCACTGCACTCCAGTCTGGGCGACAGGGTGAGATTCCAACTCAAAAAAAAAAAAAAGTTGTGGTGAGGCACAGCAGTCTTTTAGGTGCAGGGACAGTTTCTAAACAATGGCCCACAGATAGGAATAAGCTTCATGTGGGGGGGTGGGGGAGTGAGAATCAGGACCCAGTGGGTGGGAGGAGGGGTGGAAATGGATTGGGTGGGGGGCGGGGAAATCTTCGGCCTGGAAAGGAGTTTGAGGTCAACAAGGCAGACAAAGGATGATGTGGCAAAGTTTATGTCTGAAGACACAGTTACTTCATGGTTTCTCACATAAATTAAAGTCATTACAATTAATCTTACCTTGTGAATTTTTCCAAGAGTTTCTTTATACTTCTTTGGATTATTGATACCCAAGACAGATGAGATTCAGTAGAGACTTTTATCCAACATAGACAAAAAAGATAAAGCCTTGCTTTTTGTTTTCACATTTGAGGATTAAGGGACTTTGATTATTTGAGGGGGCTTAGTAAGTGTTGATTGCAATGACTTAGAGAATCCTTAGGGTGTCAGATGTTGCAGCATAAGCTCTTTTGAAGAGTATGTTTAACTATTGCTGTTCTGAAGGCATGAACTATGAAGAAACAGACCTGCTTTGGCCACTGAGGGCTCTTAAGTAAATGGCATAACCTCTTTCACCTGCGGTTTTCTAGTCTGTAAAATGGGGATTGTAATTGCTTCCTTCATTCAACGAATGTTTTAGGAGCATCTGCTATGTGCCAGGCACTGTTCAACTTACTTTATGAAGTTATTTTAAGCATCACATGAAATTGCTTGGATGAAAATGTTTAGCATATTTTCTAGAATCTATCAGGTGCTGATTGTACTAGTTTTTCAATCCAAAAAGCTTTTTCAACTGGAACAAAATAGGTACTTGTGCCATTATTGGGTCAGGTCAACAATGGGCCAAGACATTCAGAGTGTTTGTTATCAATATCAGGATGTCTTGCTTGGGGGAAGAATTGACTAAATTGGGGACCCAAAATTGAAAAGACTTTTAATTTCAAGACACATTTTTGTAGTAGTAGGATGAAAGGTAAAATTTCTTTACTCTGGAGAGAGTAAAGCAAGTCTAAGTCAAGGTTATTCTGAGAAGTATGCAGAGTGTGCCAGGAAACAGCAGAGATGATCTGAGTTAAGACCCTTTGCAAACATGAATGTCCTACTCGCTCTAGAATATCAAGAAAGAATTACAGGATAGTTTGCTTCTTCAACATGTTCAGAGTCGAGGTATGTGACAAAGTAATTGTCCTGAAACGGTTTTAACTTTGGATACTGCAGTGTAGCCACTGAACCCTGGAAAGCGAATATTTGCAATTCAGAGTAAATATTTTGAATTAACCAGATAGGATTCCTGATACTTCAGATATTAGCATTTGCCAGTACTCTAAGCAGTTCATTTTTAAAAGGAAAGAAAAAAGCTGACTCAAGCTGGAAAGCTTGTTTTCTCCCAGTATTGCTGAGCTATTACTTTTGCTTCTGAAGTAAGTTGGATCATTAGCAAAGGGTGCATTTTTCCACTTCCTTTTACAAACTGAACTTTAGACCAAACTCTGAAGAGACTATGGAGGTTGGTCAGAAGTCACAATGGGATGGGATATGACTGATCTCCGAAGAGAGAAGGGAAAGATCAAGGTCATTTGCAGGTGACCCCTCAGTGCTTGGAAAGGCAATGACATTTCTTATTGCAGTGTGTGATAACTGTAATTGCCTATGTATTTTTCAATATTTTTCAATCTTTTCCAATACGCTGTAAACTCCTCAAGTACAGGACTGTATAGTAGTAATCATCATAACCTCAACTGCTTGAAAAGGCACTTACAGGAAAGGTTCAATAAGTGCTTTATACAAAATGAATGGATCAATGGATAAGAGGTGGGTAAATGGCTGAATGGACAGACGGGTTGTCTGGCATTAAATAAAAACCATCACAATAAAGAAAATGGTGCTCACGTGAAGGGAGGACAAGACAGACTGATTGACTTGGGCCCAAAGGAGTCACTAAAGGAGGGCTCTAATCCTAGAATCATTAGGAAGAAAAAAATTTGGATCAGTTTTTGCCATCGTTTTTTCTAATCCATCCCCCCAGGAGTCTGGTCTGCCTCCAGTAGAGAAAGCTGCTCTTGGGTAAGCAAGGCTACCTTGTGGGACCCAACAAGTAAGAGCTTCAGGACTTTCTGAGAATAACAGAATGCCTATCTACCTCATTCTTGTTCACAGAGTAGTAACACTAAGAGGCAAGGGCTTCATCTGCTTGCAGTAGACAAGGTTATAAGTTTCTCGAGCCATTGAACAGTCATTATGACAACAGTTTGAGAATGGCTATTTCCCATAAGGGAGGAACCATGGGGGAGGGAAGAGTGAATGGGCTTTAGGAGTCCAGTCAGTATGAACTTGTGTACAGACTTCATAGTGGCAATGGTGCACTCCAGGGGACCGCATTTGGTAGCTACGGATTTGGTAGGGTCAGCAGCAATAAGGCATCAGCAGCATAAACTCTTTTGCTTCCAGGACATCTCGAATTTGAGACTGATACAATCGAATAACAAGATAACAGAATCTATTAACCCCTCCAACAAATAGAGAAATAGGCCTTAGTGACAGCCTCTGCAAACCTGTAGGCAGCAAAGTGAGGGTAGACTCAGCGACAGCTTGTTGGTCTGTGGAGCAGCCAGGAGCTGAAAGGGCTAGGGAATGGGAAACTGGGGTTCCCCTCTCTGAGTAATGCTGACCCAAAGGTCTTGAGGTGAGGTTATGCTGCAGGAATGGTCATCAGAGTACACAGTCATTGCTATTCTACCAGTGGAGCTTGAGAACATAGGATCCGAGCTAGCTACATGGCAAACAACCCCAGGGCTCACATACATAAGGGCTCACTCCTGGTGCATGATTAACACAGATACTCAAAAGTCCAAGATTATTAATTCACTCATTTGCTAAGGTGGGATAGTTGGAGGGGAGGGACCACACTTCCTGTATTAAAAGAAAGCTTGATTTCATAGAAGATTATTCTACAGAAGTTGCCTATAACTATTAAGGAGGTAGGAGAGCATGGTGTTTAAGAACATGGATTTGGAGCCAAATGCCAGGGTTCCAATTGTGGCTAAGTTCCTTCTACTCTGAGACCTCGAGTAAATTTATTCATCTCTTTAAGTTTTTGTCTCCTCATCTGTAGAAGGGCATAATAAGAGCAGCTATGGCCAGGCTCTGTGGCTCAGCCTGTAATCCCAGCACTTTGGGAGGCCAAGGTGAGTGGATTGCCTGAGCCCTCAGGTTCAAGACCAGCCCCGGCAAATTGGTGAAATCTCATCTCTGCAATAAATAAAAAATTAGCCGGGCATGGTAGTGCACCCCTGTAGTTCCGGCTACTTGGAAGGCTGAGGCAGAAGGACCACCACAGCCCAGCAGGTCGACACTGGGGTGGTGGTGAGTGTGCCACTGCACTCCAACCTGGGCAAGGGAGTGAGACTCCAACTCAAAAAAAAAAAGAGCAGCTACTTCACAGAATTATTAAGAGGACTAATTTAATTAATCCAATTAAGTGCTGGCACGTAATAGTTACCCAATAAATATTAACGTACATATAAAAGATTATTTGAATTATTAAATTAGAATCATATCACATTTGGCCAAGTATACACAAGTTTCCTATTGAATTGCCAGTGCAGTAGTAGTTTGTCATGGGGTGATGACTAGAGAAGAAGAAATGGGACACCAACGACATACATTTTCCCCCCAAATACTCAGAGATCCCTTGTTGTACCCCTGATGTTTTTAAGGTACATAGTTTGGAAATCATTGCATTGTTGAATCAAAAATAAAAGCTATATGTCCTAAAGTGATTATAATGAGGTCAAGTACTTTACATCTGGCCTACTCATGCTAAAATAACCACAGGCAACTTGTAAGGCTGGATTCACTGAGGGCATTCCTTCCAATATTTTGGAGCCTATGTAAACAGATATGATCCTGATCCTATTTGAAGGGTACATGATTGACACTGCCAAGAAAAACAGTTAACAGGAGATGCTAATTTAGAGGAAATAAAATCTGTTATTTGGGGAATTACTATGAATAGACAAAGAAGCTTTTAAGACATAAAATAGAATGCTGGTGAGATAATGAATAAATAAGTTAAGTGCCGCTGAACTTCTTTTCTTTTCTTTTTTTTTTTTTTTGAGTTGAAGTCTCACTCTGTCACCCAGACTGGAATGCAGTGGCCGCTTCCGGCCACTGCAGCCTCTACCTGCTGGGCTCCGGTGATCCTTCCGCCTCAGCCTTCCAAGTTGCTGCAACTACAGGCGCACGCTACCATGCCCGGATAATTTTTTGATTTATTGTAGAGATGAGGTCTCGCCAAGTTGCCCAGGTGGGTCTTGAACTCACAGGCTCAGGCTCCACTCACCTCAGCCTCCCAAAGCACGGGATTACAGGCTGAGCCACCGAGCCTGGCTTGAACTTCTTATAAAGATATAAATAATGAGGTTTTAATAAAGGACAGTTAAAAACATAGTGTAATGAGCAGGTCAGAAAATAAAATTTAGAGGTTAACAACCACCTCAAATTTTCCCAGACCTCTAAGAAAAACTGGCCGGTGTTTCTGATGAGTCATTTGTGTCATTTAAAACTGTGACATATATTATAATCTCTACTTCTGTGTTTTTTGGGGATTTTTTTGAGTTGGAGTCTCACTCCATTGCCCAGACAGGAGTGTAGTGGCCTGCTCCTGGCCACCGCAGCCTCGACCTGCTGGGGTTCAGCAATCCTTCCGCCACAGCCTTCCAAGTAGCCAGAACTACAGGCACGTGCTACCACGCCCAGCTAATTTTTGATTTATTGTAGAGATGAGGTCTCACCAAGTTGCCAGGCGGGTCTCGAACCCGCGGGCTCAGGCAATCCACTCACCTCGGCCTCCCAGAGCGCCAGGATTATAGGCTGAGCCACCGAGCCCGACCTATTTCTGTGTTTAAAAAAACTTTTTAAAATGTTATTATAGAGATGTGGAGTATAAGTGAGGATTAACTACTGAGTAGGTAGATTGTCATTCAAGTATGAATGGAACTTACATCTCAAAATCAATGCATTTTAAGCCTTGTGGTGTTAAAATATGACCTGTGGGTGGTAAACTTTAGGGACAGACCCTGGGAGAAAGTAACTTCAGGTCTTTGGGAATTCTTTCTAGCCTATCTACCTTCTTCTCTAGTCTCTTCTCCTCACCATTTCTTACCCTTTGTTTTCCTCACATAGCACAGAGTTGGGGGTTGAGCTAATTATACAGCTTGAAAACAAGACATGATGGCCCAAGCTATGATCAAATGGTAATGCTACAAAAGCTACACATTAAACAGGCTGAGCATATGTGAGTTTTGCTATTTCCAAGTAAAGACTAATAAAGTATCTTATATATTTAATAATATGGACTTTATGTTATTATACTAATAGGCAATCCAGCATAATTGGTGAGCAATCGCATTTGCAGTAGTGTTACTTTTATATATGAAAGTCATACTTTTTTCTTTATTGTCAGATAGGCAATGTGCCAACATTGTAACAAGGTTTGAGGGTGGCATATCTCACACATGCACGTGAATACCCAATCATCATGCTTATAAACTACTAAAGGATTAAAAATTATACTTTCATAGCTCCAATCTTCTCACTTTTGGTCCACACAGCAAAGCAAGATTGGAATGAGGAGAAACTAGATCAGAAGTCACCAGAAGGGCAGAGAACACGTGTAAACAGACCTGCATTCCTGGTGACTGGTGGTTTAAAGCAAAAGAAAAGAAGACAAAATACTAAGGGTGAATACAGGGGATGTTGTTCATATTGAGATAGGAAAGAACAGAATAGAGACTGAGAAGGGGGAAGAAGACCAGGTGAGGGGCAATTGTAGTCAGGTAGGTAGACCTGTGTTTCGGTGGAAGAGGAACCTTGAAAACATGTAGGTCGGCTCTTTCCGATGCTTTCAAGGATAGGTGAAATGTTTCTTGTTTTTCATCTCCCATTTTTCCCTCACCCTCTAAAAATAATTGTGGCACCTGAGATTCCTTAAACAAAGAGTGAGATTTTTCATTCCACAAGTAATTAGAGACAAAGCTTGACAACAAACAAACCAACAGGCATAAGTAACATGAAACTCTTGCTCACTCAGTGTTAATGGCTAATACTGAATCCTTTGTTATTTTGTTAGGAAGAGGAAGGAAGAGAATGGGAGGCCTTGGCATGAGAAGGCTTTCCAGAAAAGGAAAGGCATCATATTAATTGATAACAAAAGAACAACTAACATTTATTGAGCTTTCATGTGCTAGGTTCTGTTCCAAGTGCTTTCCGTGCATGAACTCATTCAATCTCCACAGCACCCTCTCCAAAGTAAGTATTATTACTCATCTCCATTTTACAGATGAGCAAACGAAGTCACACAGAGGCTAGGTAACTTGCCCAAGGCCATAGTGGTAGGGCCAAGGTTTGAATTCTGGCATTTCTAACCCTCTTGGGCAAAGACTGAAAGAAAATTTCCTCAGAGAGATGATCCAGGAGACAAACATCCCCTGGACAGTGTTGCCTAAAGTCAGCTTGTTTACTTCTGTGTGTTAAGCACCGCGGGGAGAAGTGTTTTGTGGTGTGCAGCACTGTGTATCTGCTACTTAAAGGAACAGTGGCACTGGAGATGTTACTACATTCAGTCCCATGGACCATTTTGATAAGCCAGTAGCAGTTATTTAAGCCCTCCATACCTCTGAGTCCACATTTGGAAACTGGGATATTTCCACTTGTCAGCTCCCTGACTCTGAGGAATGCAGAGAGGGTTGATACACTGATACATGCAAAGTACTTTGAGCCATAAACCAGGACTAACTGAACTTTTAGAGAACACTGTGGCTTAGTGGTGGTATTAAATTCACAGATGTGGTAGAATATTTGCCTAGAAGCTTCTTAAGATGTGCTTAGTCAAGCCGGGCTCGGTGGCTCAGCCTGTAATCCCAGAACTTTGGGAGGCTGAGGTGAGTGAATTGCCTGAGCCCGCAGGTTCGAGACCCGCCTGGG